>NW_028169836.1:0-16304 GCF_963971535.1 Notolepis coatsorum | reverse complement strand
CCTACTACCCTCTGTCCTCTCTCTCCCTCTCGTCCCCCCACTCCTCTCTCATAGAGAAACAGAGAGAGCGCATCTTCCTATACAACGCCGTTACCCCTCTCTCCCACTTGAGAGAGAGAGAGAACTCACGTTCACTTCACTCGTTCTTTTATTTCTGTTTCCGGGCACAGAAGTACAACAGCGGCCGGCCGGGGAGACGTCGGTGACCTCCAGCCATGCTGCGTTTTCCAATTATCCGGTAGCAGCACGGGCCACGAGCAAACAGGACACGGGGAGGCTGGGAGGAGGAGGAGGAGGGGGAGCAGGAGCAGGAGGGGGGGGGGGGGGGGGGGGGGGGTGACATACTGTCATGTCTCCCACAGACTCCACCGAAGCCGGTGTGTTTCGTGTGCTCGTCTTCTCGTCGACCGCGTCTCTCGTCGTCGTCATCGTTAAGAGCGATGAATCGTTCCTGGGCCTCAACGGGATGGAGCACGAAGCTTGTGGAAGAGTACTTGTGTTCAAGTTCAAGTTCTTTATTTTGGCCAAATACACAACAATACAGGGGGCGTTGCAGGTAATGACATTTTTTTGTATTTCGAGCTCAGACTCAACAACGGTGCACAATTAAGAAACAACTATGATCATAACAATAAGTACATTTATAATATACATTAATAACAATTGTTCCCGGGGGTTATGGGCGTCAGACCTGTGGCCGCGGGGGAGAGGGGTAGAACGGACCCCTACTACAGTAAAGATAAAGACGCCATTCTGGGACACACACTTCTTCTTTGTCCTCTTTAATTATTGTTGTTTTTTCTCTCTCTCTTTCTATGCGCAGTACAGAATAGTGTGGGTTCACGCAGAGGGCAGTGAATACAGATCTGAATGGAGCTAAAATGGAAACCTCTCCAGGGCACGCTCTGACCCGTCAGCCTGGCTCTTCCTACAATGGATCTGATGAGTGCTTCCGCGCCATGCCCTCCCTCCTCTGTCCATCCATCCATCCATCCATCCATCCATCCATCCATCCATCCATCCATCCATCCATCCATCCATCCATCCATCCATCCATCCATCCATCCATCCATCCATCCATCCATCCATCCATCCATCCATCCATCCATCCTCCCCTCCCTCCTCTGTCTGTCTATCAATCTATCGGCCTGTCTATCTATACGTCTGTTTGTCTATCTATCTATCAATCAATCTATCAGTCTGTCTATCTCTATATGTCTGTCTGTCTATATTTCAATCTATCTGTCGGTCTGTCTGTGTCTGTCTCACTCAGTCCCTCTCTTTCTCATCCCTACCTCCCTCCAGCCATCTCTCTCTCTCTCAATCTATTTCTCTTTAATCCCTCTCTCCTCCCACACCTCTTTCTCCATCCCTCTTTCAATCTATCCCTGTCTCTGTCCATCCCTCTCATCCTCCATCCATCCATCTATCTCTTTCTCTCCCTCTCTCTGCCCCTCGTAGCCGGGTCATGGCGTAGTGTCCACCCCCCCCCCCCCCCCCCCCCCTCGCCCCCCCTCCCCCCTCCGTCCATCTTCAGTGGCGCTGAAAGCAGATTTGCTCTTTAAACTAATGGGCCGTTCTGTGAAACAGACCTGATTACTGCCTGCCAGAGGGAATTAGGGCCCGGCCTGGCACGGCCCAGCGAGAGCACGCCATCCGAGACCGACGCACGTGTTGCTTTGTATTCAGATGGAGCTCTGTTGTTCTACATTCAATAAAGAATAACAGTAAGAAACACTGAGCTGTTCTATGCTCCCACTCAAGTATTATCTCAGCGGTGCAGGGTATTCACTGGAGTGTTTCATACACTAACGGGTGGGTTGCACCGACAAGGATTATCTTTTTCAACTGGATTCAATTGTGGTTTATCATTTAATTCTGTTGCACCGACCTTTAAACGTAAGCAGTATTACATTTAAACCTCTCTTTGGTTTTTACTCTAACCTATAGATTCATCTTAATTCTGTTGATCCAAAACATTAAACTCAAATTTTAACTTTGAGCAGGAATTAACTTTAAACTGACACTTGAGGAGGTTTAACTTTTGTAATGGCTACATTTTAGAGGATAGTCAAATAATATCATGTTTTAACATTAAACTAAGATTTACTAAACAATTATTATATTTGAATTGTGCAACATAGCTCCAGTTAAATCTACATCTGGATGAAATAAAACTAGTTTAACTAATCTCTGATTACAACACATTTTAAATTTGTATTAGCAATTGTGAAGTAAAGGTTATTGTCTTTATATGAATGTATATATGAATGTGAGAAAAATATATTAATTATGTTTGAAAACATTAACTATAAACTTGATGCAGACATATTTATATGGTGCAATTAATAATTAACTTTTTTGAGAGAACAGAATACCTCAGATGAACCACGTCACCAAAAAACAATGATGATTTATTTTGCACATACATTGTGTTAATTACAGCACCATGAAATCATAAAGCAATACCTTGTCTTATAGGGACTGCTACCTTAATTGAGCTGTAATTAACACAACACAAGGATTCAGTGTCCCTGATGACATCACTGGTGGTCATATTCTGAATAATATTCATATTCATAAACTGAATCAAACCATAAACAATGTAGCCAGTTGGGATGGTGGGAAAAACTGTGATTTTATATGTCTGTACTTTATGTGCTCATTTTATGCCCGTCTTTTTTCTGTTGTGAAGCACTTTGAGCTGCAGTTTCTGTATGAAATGTGCTATACAAATAAAGTGTAGTATTATTGTGTGTGTGTGTGTGTGTGTGTGTGTGTGTGTGTGTGTGTGTGTGTGTGTGTGTGTGTGTGTGTGTGTGTGTGTGTGTGTGTGTGTGTGTGTGCGTGCGCGTGCGCGTGCGTGCGTGCGTGCGTGCGTGTGTGTGTGTGTATATGTGTGTGTGTGTGTGTATATGTGTGTGTGTGTGTGTGAATGGGTGAGTGAATGTGTGAGTGAATGGGTGAATGTGAGGAACAAAAATAGTAAAGCGGTTTGGATAAAAGCTGTTATATAAATGCACCATTTACCATTTATTAACCATTTACCAAATATAACAAGTGTTTCTTGGTGCAAATACTAATACTAATAATAATAAACTTTATTTGTATAGCAGATCAAAGTACTTCACATCAGTATAAAAGACACAAGCACAAATGCACAAAAAAGGAACCGCCTGTAGTGTGGTAGTGAAAGGGTTAACCTTCTGTCGTGTGGTAGTGAAAGGGTTAACCTCCTGTCGTGTGGTAGTGAAAGGATTAACCTTCTGTCGTGTGATAGTGAAAGGGTTAACCTCCTGTCGTGTGGTAGTGAAAGGGTTAACCTCCTGTCGTGTGGTAGTGAAAGGGTTAACCTCTTGTCGTGTGGTAGTGAAAGGGTTATTTGGATGATCCTCTGACTAATCAGGAGGTTTGGGTTGAAAGTGAGGCCAAGTTAACCGAGGTCAAGGCCGAGGAGGAGTAGGTGTGCCAGGGTGTCTTCATTGATCGCTTATCCTTATCATTAGGGCACAAGTATCTTGTGCTTTACTATAGATTACACTATGTTTTTGTAATTTATTGTATTTATTTGAATGTATTTATTATGTATGTATGTTCAACGTCATTGAAAAGGAGGGCTTGCCCTCAATGAATTCTCGAGTTGAAATGAAGGTTGAATGAATGAGTTATAATTCCAATCTAAATATATGTTAAGAATTGGTTTACCAGTCGGCTACAGTTGAATTAAAATGTTCTATTTCATTTAAATAACTTTTAAGATTAATAAACCTTTGGCATTTGTATCCTTTATCTTATCTTTTCAACCATTTCATTTCAAATATGTAAATATATAAATGTACTTCGTTTTATTCAATGTGTTAGTAACCCTGTAGCCTACATTCTGGTCAGATATAGGCTATACTCCTGTGCATGATGTGTGGCATTTTACGTGTACTGTATGTATATTTTGAACTCTTGCACTGTTTGTATTTCATGTTTTTGACAATGATTCATGTAAATGCACATTGTCTAAACAAAATAATTTCTTCATAAAAACACGATTTGATTTTCCAAAAATTTAGTCTTGAAAAATGAGAGGGCTATCTTATACGGTGAATATGGTATTTCCTTATACTGTAGCCTATTAGCACTATTCTGTCATTCTGCAATTTGCTCCTAAAGCGTCGTAATAATGAACAGCGGTCTATTTGTTTGACCGTGGAGCTGAACGTATTGCAGGAGTGGAAATAACAACTCATCACAGATTGGCCTTTATTCTGTTCTTCACTGTCTTCATCTCAAGTTTCAAGTTCAAGTTTTGTTTTATTTGTCACATATAAGGTACATGTGTACATTACAGTGAAATGCTTGGTTCTGTACGAGCCTCCTGAGATTGTGCTTCATACAGTAAAAAAAAAAGTTTAAAGAATAAAGACCAAACACTGTACAAAATAAAATATACAATATACAAAACTAAAGTACAAAATGAAAACAAAATGCAGAAATGCAAAAAACAAGGTAGTGTTAAAAAAAATTAAGTGTCTAAAGTGAATGTTAATTAATAGAATAGAATAGAAATACTTTAATCATCCAGAGGGAAATTTGGCACTATACAAATCGCTCACAGTAAACATTTAGGTAGACAAAACAAATCACGAATAAGAATAACAAAAAATTGCCTATAAGAATAAGGAATAAAATAAGCCTAAGTATAACATAATAATAATAATAAACTACGGTCCGGGATTCACATGTCGCATTCACACAATTGAGGTGAGTGTTTAAAGTGAGCGTGTGCATGTGGATGTGTGTGCGATGAATGTAGAATGGGCGAGTTGGTGTTGCAGGGATTCCTTTTTCAAACATTTCAATATTTGAGGATTCAACCTGCTATGCAGACAATGGCCTGGAGCTTCTCAGACGGGGACCAGGCGATCAAGAAGATACTGGAGGAGGGAGGATTATCTCCATGTGGTGCAAATGTTACCAAGTGGTATTAAATTACATTTTGTCACGTGGGAAGTGGAACACGTGCTGTTATTATACAGTATAGTTACAGAAATAACCAGCGCTGACGGAACTGTCCTTTACGTATGTTTATCTCCATATGTTATATTAAGTACGGACAGAGACAATTCATGCAATGTCGTTGACTAAAAACGACGACACAAAATGTAGTTTGCAAAGTAAAATCTTGCTAAACGTTTATTCAACTTCAACGTCAACACTGTTTAGGGGAGAACGGGGGATGCTGTCACACGGGTAGGTTGTCACATTCATTATATTTCACCACCAGAGGATCCTGTCTCCCATATTTTGGTATTTAAATGTCCAGAATTTGGGTCAGAGTTCACCTACATTGTCATCTTTGGAGTGAAACAGCTGAACTTGAGGTGAGAGGACTTTTTGTGTTTTTCATGTCCATTTGTAAATATTCCCCTCCTCAGTATTTTTCTTCTAGGCTTTTACACAATTGGTTTATAATGAAACAATTATTAACCTTAAAAAGTGTGAAGGGATAGCTATAGTTTAGATTGTTGTTAGCTAGCTAACTAGTTGTTAGATGGCTGTTAGCCTTGATGCTATCAAGACATTCCAGTTGGGGTTGGTCGTCACATTTTCTTTGGGGTTGGTTGTCACATGTTGTGTAGAGTATTATTGTTAGGCCGATTTATTGTGTTCTTATAGTATGGCCTAAATATGTGTTTCCTGTTCATGTTCATGTTAAGATGCATTAAGTTATGTATTTGTCAACTTGTCAATGCAATTAAACTTTCAAATTTAGTTCTGCCTTCTTGTCTTCTTTTTAAGATTTTTCCCATTAAAACACATGGTGACAACCAACCCCATAGTGTGTGACTGACAACCATCCCAATGATGGGCTTGGTTGTCACAATGTGTCAGAGTGTCTTTGATAGGTGATTAACTCTTTGTTACAATACGTTGGAAAATGAGAGGGATACCCATTTCAAGCCAACATCTTTAGCTTCAATTTAATGTAGGAATGACTATTTTTTTTTTGATCAAATATTTTTCTTTTCTTTTTCTTTTCTTTTTTCCAACATGAAACAAACCATATCACAATACAACAACAACAATACATAAAAAGACTTCCCAAGACAAAACTGATACAACTGTACAGTGATCATCCTAACGTTAGGTTATGACTATAACCAAGTTCTGTTAGTATAGCGAAGCTCGGCATTGCTCTCTGCACTATCTCGCATATGTGCACGCGCACTGAATAAAGACCACAATGTACCTTTAATCCCAATATTCGTCTGACCACACCCCTATCAGCTTACCCATATAAGCAGGGGTGGGGCCACCCACTCGCCTCCTTCCCAAGCTTTCGCCACAAGGCGAGGTCAAAGGCTGCAGCGGCGTCGGATGCCGAGCTTCGCTATACTAACAGAACTTGGTTATAGTCATAACCTAACGTTCTGTATCGTATCGCTCTCGCTCGGCATCGCTCTCTGCACAAGGGAGGCCGAGCGAGAGCCAACGGCCGACAAATACACCCCGCTGACAGCCCCCCACAAACCATCAGAACAGGGAGGGCCGAGCCCCCCCGACCCCCCCTAATGGAGGGTATCCCCCCTATTAGGGGCTTCACGGGAAGGCGACGGACCCGACCGTGCGAAGAGGCACTCAAGCAACTCAACGCACAGGGTGAGCAGACCGTGGCTTGACCCCACGACTACACACACGCACAACCCGCATGCCACCCGGGAACGAACGGAGGAACAACCTCGTTACTGCCCCCAGAATCACGGGGTCAAGGGCAAACCCAACCCCGTGGCAAGGCCGTAGCAGCGGAGCACGAAGGAAGACCCAGACCCACCAAAAGGACTGGACTCCCTGGAATGGGGGCCCGGAGAAGTCCACGATGCCAGCATCAAGACCCCACCAGGTGGGCACGTAGTGCCCCGCGCCCCACATCGCCAGCGTATTCGGACAAAGGCCCCTCAGTTACTGCACCTGGTATTCCCAGGCGGTATCCCAACCAAGTACTAACCAGGCCAGAACCTGCTTAGCTTCCGAGATCGGACGAAATCGGGCGTGTTCAGGTCGGTATGGCCGTAAGCCGAGCGGGCCCTGTCCCCCCAATAGTACACCGCCTGGCACACTGACCCTGCAGAACAGGCAGTCAGCATGGCCGTAAGCACACAAAAAAGGTTAACCAACGGAAGCAGGCAGCGCACCGGGGAAAAACCAGGCAACAGGCTGTTAACCCTAGCCTGGAGACTGCGGACGAGACAGGCGCCAGAGGGGACAGCTGAACACAGCCGCCCCGGCGGAAGGAGCGTAAGCTGGCGGTGTTGCATGACCAAGCCTCCATTTAAAAACCCCCACCCAGAGGGGTCGAGGCAGAGAAGGCTGACACGATTGGCAGACGTCATGAACGTGCAGGGGCACCCTCAACCGGTGAACCCGGGAGTTGACACTGCTCCAACACACCAGGGAATCAACCACCTCGGTGTTACCCAATGCGGTGGTTGTTCCTATAACCCCTCAAGAAAAAACTCCAAAACACACCTGCGGGCATACACCGGCTATACCGCAGTACAAGTGTTTCAGTTTTCAAAAAAGGGTTAACCCAGGCCTACGGGTCGCAAACATCACTTCGGACCGGGCCTGGCGGTACGGGAAGCACAGGGTCACCAGAGGAGGTCAAAAAACCACCCCCACAGGCCCCTTTTCGCCATGCGTGAGAGAGGAGCGAAAAATAATGGAGAACCAGCCCCTAAGCACACCGTACTTGGTATTCCCAGGCGGTCTCCCAACCAAGTACTAACCAGGACCAACCTGTGTAGCGGCCGAGATCCGACGAGATCGAGCGTGTACAGAATGGCATGGCTGTAAGCCATTACGACAGTGCCGAGTAAAAACGTACCCAACCAGGGTCTCCATAGCGCTTAACCCTGTGACACCCAGACCGACCTGGCATTTTTCCCCCTGAAAAAAGCCCAAGTCCCTCAGGGTACCAGAACAGCAGATCTGCATCCCCGGCGGACAACGGGTTCAACTGATCTGGACCAGCGTGACCAGAACCAGTCCCGTGCCCCAACCACGCCGACATGCCTACTCCAGGAGAAGGGCAGATATGCGTGTTGATCTTAACATGAAAAGAAGGCGCCACCCAGACGTTCGGGCGAACCGCGCCTGGTGGCCCACCCCAAGGGCGTGAGACCCCTCTACATATGTTTAGATCCATTCCGTCATCATCCCCCAGACATGAACGAGAATCCGTCGAAAAACCAACCCAGGTCATGGGATCTGGTCGTCGGAAGAGGAAAAACCCCCATCTCAGTTGCTTTATAAAAACGCTGTTCCAACCACAAGCAACCAAGGCGTGCCAGTCAATCACCTGTTTACAGCGAGCTAGCACTATACGTGCGTCGGGACACACCCCCATCAATGAACAGGCTATTTAGACCTGTCATTGAATCCCCAAGGCGCCCAGGGGAACGACAAGAGGGGTGTGACACTCCCTAACTCCAACACTTCTGGAATAGAAAAGAAGGAAGCATCAACAGTATGTATCCCAGTCTACACAGCCGGGGTAAAAAATGTACACATTTTTACATCCCACCACCCTCCCATAGGAAGGAGACGGGGATCCCCAGAGAGACTTCCCACGCGAGCTGTACAGATTGAAAAGAATATATTGCACCTTGAGCCATGTAAAAAATTGGTTTTAGGGCTCTCTCAATAAACGAATTGAATCGAATACATATACAATAGAATAGGACCCTACTAGAGGGTCCACTCACTTTGACAATCTGAGGAGGAAGGCTCTGTACTCTGATGGAGACTCCCTCACA
The DNA here is from genome assembly GCF_963971535.1 of Notolepis coatsorum. Lineage (NCBI taxonomy): Eukaryota > Metazoa > Chordata > Actinopteri > Aulopiformes > Paralepididae > Notolepis > Notolepis coatsorum. The sequence goes on along the minus strand of NW_028169836.1, from coordinate 7,497 downwards.
TGGAAGAAGGAGTCCGAACTCACAGAAGGCCCGAATAGGCGCTTGGTGAGGAGGAGCCCTGACCACCCCCCTGAAACAGATCCATCATATGGACCTGAACAGCACACGGAAGTCCTACCAACAGAGACGCGCACGGTGACGTACTCTATGGCGGGGGAATTCCTGCGGTGCACACGCCCAATATACCAGGCCGTGGGACCAGGAAACTCCCCCCCCCCCCCCGTAACGTGCCGAACCGCCACGTGACGGAAACCTTGAAGGACAGGGGGTGTACCCCTGACCGACAGAAACAAGGGGGAGAGGAAAGGTTACCAGTTCACCCCTTTACGACCCCACACCCATGATACGATGTAATGACAAAAAGAGAATATGACACAGTCATAGTCAGCTCTATGAAGCGTTTTACAGCTCCACACAGCGCATGAGCTAACCCGCTATCTGATTTTTACTAAGGAAAAACACAGAATAGAGAGGGCTCTAAGAGCCCCGGTCCAACATACACATGTGCTTCTGTGGCCAGTCCAACCCAGTTGTAGGTCACATGACACACACAACCCATCATCACCTACAAAAAATGGCAAAAAAAAAAAAAACACTCAACAGAGGAACGCCGTTTTTTCACAATGAGAGAATACATCATTCTCGATTAGTATCGGCCACAGGCCTTGCTAAGCACACATGACAGCGACCAAACCATTTTCTCTTTTAGGAAAATAAAGTTTCTCCAGCAGATTTAGCACAACCTCAGCAATCAAGCTAAGAGTTACATCGCATCCCTACCACACAAAAGACACAATTAGTGCACAAACATGTCTGATAGGAGGATGAAAAAGTCCCCAGGGAACCGGGGGGAAACACAATCCTCCTATTTTACCCTCAATACGGCCAGTTAAAACAGGAAAACCTGTTAATATGTGAACACACTGTTCATTGTCATCACAGTCTGAGAAAAGAACATTCTTTTACTCACTTGTCACCAAGCATAGCTTCATAGGTTAGTTACCTTAGTTGTGAGTACACGGTACATATAAACACCATGATGTTTCTCACACAACAACCAGATCATTACATCCCGATTTGCACGGAGAAGCTAACTGCCAGTGACAAAAACAGCTCACACATAACCCGCAACGTATCCTAAATGCATTGCAGCAACACACGTTTTGGGAAAAACATCGTTATTCACAATACATTTAGAAAAGTAAAACCAGAAGACGTGTTATAAGGTCTGGTCAAACCCGTTCCTACCCGGAACGCAGATCAGCGAAGTGCAGTCACAGACACCATAGGAACACAGCCGCTCCTGTGTTGTCTGAACTGGGCAGCGTCACCGCACCAACCCGCACTACAGTCCTCTGTTGATGCAACCTTGCCGTCCTGGCTCAGGGCAGGGTCGACGAAACATCCCCTGTCAAGGATGACGTCGTAGTCAAGAGTGTAAAACATGTTAAAATCAAAGCACGTTCAACAGAATAGCATCAAGCTAACGGCCGCTCCAACCGTTCGGGTGCTACTGCTTCTGCTCGCGAGACGCCGAGCTAACGACGCACGCGATCAGAAGCGAGCTCACGGCGGCGCGCGAGAAGCTAAGCTACCCCGCGCCAGGCCATGGCCTATAGCAGCAAGCTAACATTACCTAGCGATCACGACATGCTAGCCCCGCAGCTAACAGCTGACTGACTAACAGTAGGCCCAACCTGAGCAGGCCATGCAGCGATCCCAGCAGGCTAACGCAGCAGTTAACAGCTGACTGGCTAACCGTAAGCTAAGCAGCTATCAATTGAACCTGTAAACAATGACATAACACTCACCCAGACAGGCCGCCGTTCTGAACCTCTCCTCACTTTTTAAGAGAAAAGAGAAAACAAGATGTCAACACCGCTTCACAACGGTGATTTTACCAACACCCGACGGAATCAGCACAATACCAACTGGCCTGTAGCTGACTTTGAACATGGATCTGCCGCTATCGCACATCCTATGCACATATCCCCTCGTGAAGGAATACTCTCATTTGGATATGAAAGATGGGGCCTTAACACGGTGACAGAGAGAATCCACTCGTCCAAAACACACAGGGATCACCAGTGTTAATGGTCGCGGCCCACTAGTTAAAACTATAATGGTCTTCAGACCAAGGCCTTCATTATATGATTTTCTGTACCCGCAAAAAGCTAAAACAGAAGGCCGGCTGTCACAAAACAGTCACATCTAGAGACCTCAAAACTTACTCTAGAGAGGCCTTTAACCTAGAACTGGGGAGCTTGGACTGGTCAGATGAACTCAGTGGTACACAGGTTGAAGAAACATGGCTTGGATTCAAAACCAAATTCACAGCAATACTCAACAACATGGCACCCATAAGAACCACCAGGGTTAAAAATCGCGCTGAGGCATGGATGCACACTGAAATACTGACCGCTATGAAAACCAGAGACAAAAAATGCTCTGAACTTCATAAAAGTCAGACAAAGCTTTCCAAAAGCTCAAACAGTGAACTCCAAGCCCACGTGGTTGAACAAAAAATCCAAAGAAACAGACTAAGAAATGACGTAAACACCATGATCAGAACCGCAAAAAAAATATTCATCAACGACAAAACTGAGGAAAACAAAAACAAACCCCGCGAACTTTGGAAATTACTCAATAATCAACTAGGCTGCAGTAAAAAACTTAAAACCAGATTCTCAAACATAAACATAAAGACGGACAACACGCTCATCACAGACAAGCTGGATGTAGCCAATTACTTAAACATCTTCTTCACAAACATAGCCACAACACTGGTAAACAAACTACCCTCCCACTCAGGGCATTATGGGGTAGAACACATAGTAGCATACTACAAAAACCTAGGGGTCCACAAAGACGACTTCAAACTCGAAATGGTAACAACCGATGAGGTACTCAAAAAATTGAGCGCCCTCCAACCTAACAAGGCCACTGGCCATGACAACATCCCCTCCAAATTCCTCAGAGACGCAGCAGCCGCCATCACCCCAGTCATCACACACATAATAAACCTCTCTATAAGACAGGGGCACGTCCCCAAGGACTTCAAAATTGCGAGAGTGACCCCTCTACACAAAAAGGGCAGCAAATTAGACCCAGGCAACTACCGCCCTGTTTCTATTCTTACCTCCATCTCGAAAGTCATGGAGAAAATAGTCTACGAACAGGTCGAAAAGTACCTGGCGGAAAAAAACCTAATCTACGAATTCCAATCTGGCTTCAGAACGTCCCACTCCACTGACACATGCCTCCTCTATTTGAACGACCACATCAAACAAGAGGTGGACGCTGGCAAATACTGCGGCATGGTCATGCTGGACCTACAAAAGGCCTTCTACACTGTCAATCACTCCATTCTAATGGACAAGCTAAAAGCAATTGGTTTTGATAGCCTATCAGTGAGCTGGATGCAATCCTACCTGGAGGGGAGAGAACAGATGGTAGAGGTAAACGGTACTCTATCCCCCCCCCTCACAGTGAGCTGTGGTGTTCCACAAGGAAGCATACTAGGACCGCTACTCTTCCTAATTTATGCAAATGACATGTCGTCAGCCTGTGACTGCAACTTGTTCCTGTTTGCGGACGACTCAGCCCTGCTGGTCTCTGACAAGAACAAATTGCAGGTTGAAAAAACCCTCAGCACGGAACTAGGCAAAATCTGCATATGGCTCGCTGATAACAAACTATCATTACACATGGGCAAAACAGAGTCCATTCTCTTCGGTTCAAATAACAAACTCAGCAAGACCGACGGATTCTCAGTTACAGTGGGTGACAATATTGTCACAAGGAAAGACGAAATTACCTACCTGGGTTCCATCCTAGAGGCAAATCTTTCCTGTGACAAAATGGCATCCAATGTAATAAAAAAAGTCAACCAACGAACTAGATTCTTGTACCGGATCTCCTCTCTGGTAAACAAGAATACCCTGAAGACTCTGGCAGGAGCACTCATTCAAGGGTACTATGACTATGCGTGCACCTCATGGTACCAAAGCACCTCAAAGGCGCTTAAAACAAAATTACAAACATCACAAAACAAACTGGTCAGACTACTACTTGACCTGAACCCCAGAACCCACCTCACCCCTGCCCACTTTGCCAACCTAGGATGGCTTAGAGTAGACGACAGAGTACAGCAACTTGCAATGGGCCTGGTCTACAAGATACACTATACGACCGGGGTGCCCATGTACATGTCAAAATACTTCCCAAAGGTCAGTGAATACCACAACCACTACACCAGAGGAAGCTCAACAAATCATGTTAAACCCAGATTCGGCTCAAACAAGGGACTAAACACGTTTCGCAATTATGCCACAACAATGTGGAACGCCCTACCCAAAGCTGTAAAGGAATGTGAATCCCTGCCCACATTCAAAACCGCCCTTAAAGAGCACCTACGGGAGGCTGCAATTCGAAACTGGCCACCGTAAATGCCCAAAACCCCCACCACCTCCTAATAGACAGTCTCCTCCCCACCGCATGTATATATTCCCTCCCCGCCGTATGTATATTTCCCTCCCACCCACCCACCCCCTCCTAATGTACAGTCCCCTCCCCATCATATGTATATACTCTGTCAGGATCTAGGGGTAACAGTACTGTATATTTGAATACCGCCTATGTCACAAATGTATCAGTACTAAATACCTATAATATATACATATATATTTTTTGATACATAAAACTGATACATATTATGTCCCTATGCCATAAATGTCATGTATGTTGTGTATGTCATAAATGTCTATATGAATTGAAAATGGGGGACCCTGATGGAAACAAGACAAACGTCTTTCTCAGGTCTGCATCCCCTTAACAATTGTATGTATTGAGCCGTACTGTATTGTACCCATTCTGCAATCTGTTAAATAAAGTTTTCATTCATTCATTCATTCTGTCGCCTAGGTGGCTGAACAAAGGACCCTAGCCTGGGGCCGGTTTCCATAAACATTGTCAAGCAGCCCCCATAGCACTAACAGACAAGTGGAGCCTGCCAGCAAAACACTACTCACCCAACCTGGAACGCACCGCTTCTCACAACAGCGGCATGTCCGACAGTTCAGCTGTGGCCTGACAGGTTTCACCCCAACAAACACAGCAAGGAACTGCAGTTGAGAAGCATGCAGCGGCGTGCTCCCAATACGAAAAACCGGTGGAGGATTTTTAGAATGATCAACATCTTCCAGACACTCCAGTACGAAGACAATATCGCCGTATTTTCTCGAAAAAAGTGAGAGAGAAAATAAAGATATGATGTCAACGTATCCTTGTTTCCCAAAGCTGTTCCTAATCCAATTTCTTCCATCATGGTGTCAAGTGTGGGGATCTACCGAGGCACTTCTTCCTTGTGGTGAAAGCGAGAAGGAGGCGAGTGGGTGGCCCCACCCCTGCTTATATGGGTAAGCTGATAGGGGTGTGGTCAGACGAATATTGGGATTAAAGGTACATTGTGGTCTTTATTCAGTGCGCGTGCACATATGCGAGATAGTGCAGAGAGCGATGCCGAGCGAGAGCGATACGATACAGAACATGGACACTCGCTCTTTCCTTCCCCCCCCCCCTTCCCCCGCTCACCCCAGGACCTCAACATGAGTCACACTCATAATACATCACAATACATCACTCAGCAAAAAAAACAAGAATCAAAACAAACATTTCCAAACTTATATGCGTTCCCTCAACTTTGCCACTGTAGCCAACCAAATTACGATATCAGATATTAGGAATGACTATTGAAAGATGTTTTGATGATGAGCAATTCACACTAGAGGAAAACGTGTGACAACTATCCCCCTTCTCCCCTACTTGCTACTTGCTAGCTAACAGGAACGTGTTTGCAGACAGGAAAGTAACAAACATATTGTCAGTGCGTAACCCTTATCCCCAAACACATCGTTCCGTGGGTGAATTATTGTAATGTTCTGGGGTTTTGTGTGTCGCTCTAGTTGTATGGTCTTAGGGGCACCACTGTTATGCTGGGGGTGTTGTTTCCCCCCAGGAGACATGGTAGGACGGACTGGATGTTACGTTGTTGTTGTGAAGCTAGCGTATTAGCAGGTAGCTGTGTTGTGTATGAGAAGGGAAGTAACAACTTGTAAAACCCCATATTGAGCTCGAAATAAAGCACTATACAGAAAAGGAAACTCCTCTTTCTTCCCTACATTACTGCATGACGGATCGCTAGATCCTAGATCTATCTGCAGCCTTCGACACAGTCAACCACCAGATCCTCCTCGCGGCCCTCGCACGAATGGGAGTGGCTGGCTCTGCGCTGACATGGTTGTCATCATACCTCAATGACCGCTCCTACCAAGTGTCATGGAGAGGGACCCTGTCGGCCACCCGCCCCCTGCGGACGGGTGTCCCCCAGGGCTCGGTTTTAGGACCCCTTCTCTTCTCCCTCTACACTAAATCACTGGGTAACATTATCACGTCTCATGGCTTCTCCTACCACTGTTATGCCGACGATACTCAACTCTTCCTCTCCTTCCCTCCCTCAGATATCCACGTCTCTGAGCGGATCTCGGCCTGTCTGTCCGACATCTCCGCCTGGATGACGACCAACCACCTCAAACTGAACCTAAGCAAAACAGAATTGCTCCACCTGCCGGCCAAATCCTCCCCCCTGACCGACCTTTCCATCACAGTCGAGAATGCAGCTGTGACCGCGTCCCCGACCGCCAAGAACCTTGGTGTTGTCCTCGACGACCAGTTGAACTTCTCTGCTCACATCGCAGCGACAACCAGAACCTGCCGATTCCTCCTGAGCAACGTCAGAAGGATCCGCCCCTTCCTGACAAAAGAAGCCACCCAACTCCTCGTCCAATCAACAGTCATCTCCCGCCTCGACTACTGCAACGCACTGCTCGCTGGCCTCCCGGCCACTGCCACTAAGCCTCTTCAACTCATTCAGAACGCAGCGGCCCGCCTGATCTCAAACCTACCGAAGTCGGCCCATGTCACCCCACTTCTTAGGGACCTGCACTGGCTCCCCATTGCTGCACGAATCCGCTTCAAGGCTCTCGACCTAGCATACCGTGCGGCAAAGGGAACTGCTCCCGCCTACCTCCGGTCAATGGTCTCTAACTACACACCCTCAAGACCCCTACGCTCTGCATCTTCTGGCCGCCTCAGACCTACTCCTATCCAAGCTCCGGGAGGGTCATCAAAGAGAAGTCGCCTATTCTCAATCCTTGCCCCACAATGGTGGAATGAACTACCCACCCCAGTTAGGACAGCCAAAACACATCCAATATTTCGCCGTCGACTAAAGACGCACTTCTTCAACCATTATCTGAATTAAAAAAAAAATATATATATATCTAACCCTAACTAACCATACTGTCATGCACTTGTCCTAATAAACTAACCTACACTAGCACTCAACACTTTGATGAACATTGTTACTCAGCTGATAGAGTTGTGCCCTTCCTGATGGCTTGTCGTACAGAACTTGTAAGTCGCTTTGGATAAAAGCGT
>NW_028169837.1:0-8935 GCF_963971535.1 Notolepis coatsorum | reverse complement strand
AAAGCTGGAGTCATATGAGCTGTTTCTATAAGTGTTCAGGTAAACACACACACGCGTACACACATACACACAAACCTATACGACCAGTAGCCCACCCTTATCCCTCCTCTCTCTCCCACCTCTCTTTCTCTCTCTCTCTCTCTCTTACCCTCTCTCTCTCTCCCCCCTCTTTCCCTCATCTCTCCCTCTCCCTCTCCCTCTCCCTCTCCCTCTCCCTCTCCCTCTCCCTCTCTCTCTCTCTCTCTCTCTCTCCTCTCTCTCTCTCTCGCTCTCTCTCTCTCTCTCTCTCTCTCTCTCTCTCTCTCTCTCTCTCTCTCTCTCTCTCTCTGCAGACAAGAGCTCTGCTGCATCCCTGATGAGCTGTCTGAGCTGTGTCTGTCTGTCTGTCTGTCTGTCTGTCTGTCTGTCTGTCTGTCTGTCTGTCTGTCTGTCTGTCTGTCTGTCTGTATGTCTGTCTGTCTGTCTGTCTGTCTGTCTGTCTGTCTGTCTGTCTGTCTGTGTGAGTGAGTGAGTGAGTGAGTGAGTGAGTGAGTGAGTGAGTGAGTGAGGAGTGAGTGAGTGAGTGAGTGAGTGAGTGAGTGAGTGAGTGAGTGGGTGAGTGAGTGAGTGAGTGAGTGCGTGCGTGAGTGAGTGAGTGAGTGAGTGAGTGAGTGAGTGGGAGTGAGTGAGTGGATGAGTGAGTGGGTGAGTGAGTGCGTGAGTGAGTGAGTGAGTGAGTGAGTGCGTGAGTGAGTGAGTGAGTGAGTGAGTGAGTGAGTGCGTGAGTGAGTGAGTGAGTGAGTGCGTGAGTGTGTGAGTGAGTGAGTGTGTGTCCAGGTGTGTGACCTATGTTAATTGATGTGTCCCTGAAGTGTGTGTCAGTCTGCATGCACATAATAGCCTGTACATGTAGCTACTTAATGTGCGTGATAGAAAGAGTGAAATACGCAGTCATAGAGAGAGAGAGAGAAAGAGAGAATGTGTGTGTTTGTGTGTGAGAGAAAGAGAGAGAGTGTGTGTTGTGTGTGTGAGAGAGAAAGAGAGAGTGTGTGTGTGTGTGTGTGTCTGTGTGTGTGAGAGAGAGAAAGAGTGTGTGTGTGTTTGTGTGTGAGAGAGAGAAAGAGAGAGAGTGTGTGTTTGTGTGAGAGAAAGAGAGAGTGTGTGTTTGTGTGTGAGAGAGAGACAGAGAGAGTGTGTGTGTGTGTGAGAGAGAAAGAGAGAGAGTGTGTTTGTGTGTGTGTGTGTGTGTGTGAGAGAGAAAGAGAGAGTGTGTGTTTGTGTGTGAGAGAGAGAAAGAGAGTGTGTGTTTGTGTGTGAGAGAGACAGAGAGAGTGTGTTTGTGTGTGAGAGAGAGACAGAGAGAGTGTGTGTTTGTGTGTGAGAGAGAGACAGAGAGAGTGTGTGTTTGTGTGAGAGAGAGAGACAGAGAGAGTGTGTGTTTGTGTGTGAGAGAGAGACAGATAGATAGAGTGTGTGTTGTGTGTGTGTGTGAGAGAAAGAGAGAGTGAGTGTGTTTGTGTGAGAGAGACAGATAGATAGAGTGTGTGTTTGTGTGAGAGAGAGAAAGAGTGTGTGTTTGTGCGTCAGAGATGAGGACAGCCCAAGGACACACACTGCTTTGGCAGCCCAGGAGCAGCACCCCCCCCCCCCCCTCTCTCTCTCTCTCTCTCTCTCTCTCTCTCTCTCTCTCTCTCTCTCTCTCTCACCCACCCTCCCTCCATCTCGGGACACAGAGAGCAGTGATTGCGCTGAGCGGGAAGTGAGCTGTATAGAGACACGGATTAAAACTGCATGCCGGCTGAAGATCTGACACGAGCTCATGGGTACAGTATAGGTGCCGTCTCCCTCTTCTACCACCTGCTGATGGTACAAATGAGGGTGCAGCACATGTCTGTGTGTGTGTGTAGTGTGTGTCTATGCAGGGTTTGATTTGATTTGATTTGATTTGATTTTTATTTGTCTCGAACATAGAAACATAAAACAAGTTTAAAAAACAAAAAGGTAAATAGTCAAAGACTATTTCCATACAATAAGTGTTCGAGAAGGAACAGGGGGAAGTAAAACAACTTATCAAGCCCTGCCCCTTCCTTACAATATTTGACATAATTTAATAAAAATATAAATAATATAACAAATAAAAAATAAAATAAAAGTACAGTTTTTTATATATATCCAAATATCCAAATGAGAAAAAATAATAGGCAGTCACATTACTGCTCAAGCTCCTCTCTCTTATATGTGTCCATAAGTGCTTAGCTACCTTTAAATTTATTGATATTTTAGCTTAATTTTATATTCGCATCCACACCATTCCAGAGTGATACCCCACAAACTGCAAGGCATATACTTTTAAGAGTTGTACGTACCGTAGGTTGCTTTAAAGCTAATGTCCCTCCCACAGACATTGCAAAAGGAAATTCAAGGACTTTCAAGTACTTTCTTAAGCACTATTGTTCATTTTAAAAGGGCATTTAAAAGAATACAATTCACTTTTAAATGCTGTTTTAATTTTTTTATAGGAAAAAAAACAATCTGATCCAATATTTATGGCTTAGAACCGATTCCCCACAATTAGTTACACTTTAAATAAAATAAATACCATTTCTTGATTCAGAACAATTTTATCATGGATGAACTAAACATTCAATGTGAATGGTTGATTTGAATTTCAAGGACTTTTTATTAAGCACCTTGTTAAAAAATTGGCTGTTTTCAAGTAATTCCAGGCCTCTGCCTTTTTTTGGGCAAAAAATCAAGTACTTTTTTTTTAATCCTCCTTTTCTTTTTTTCTCCGCCTGATTTTCTGTGCTTTTCCTCCCATCCCAATTTAGTCGTTATACCAATTCCCCCCCCTCCCCTACCTGGTTGTTGTGCTCATGTTCCCCCTACTGGTCGGTCAAGGGATCCCTGAGGTCTACCACATGCTTCCTCCGACACATGCAGAGACAGCCAGCGGCTCTTTTTTCACCTGACAGCGCGGACTCTCATTGGTGAAGTGTAACGCGTCACACTGCCTTCACCACTTCCTGTCTTTTGCTGTGCAGGCACCCTGACCTGACCTGTAGGAGTCGCTGTCCACAACGCCAGATTACCACCCCATCGACTTCCCTCCCGCTAACTCAGCCAAACGAGTTAGTATGACGGCTGGCCCAAACCGGAGTCTCTCGCATTGGTGATGAGCGCAATCTCCGCTGCGCCACCCAACCGCCCCTAAAAATCAAGCACTTTAAGCACTTCAAGGACCTTGTGCGAACCCTGTGTATTGATTGATTGATTGAACATTTTATTAACAGATTGCAGAATGGGTACAATACAGTACAGCTCAATACACACAATTGTTAACTCTTTCAGTGCCACGCCTGGTTTTCCGTTTTACCGCTTGAATGCCACCATCGGCGCCAATGTTAACGTTAATATCGCCTAATCTATGTTTTAAATTATGGCTATGTGTCTAATCTGCCCATCGCATTATCAAAGACTATTTTCCAGTCAGTGCTGTGAAGACAGATTGTTTTTTTATCGCGTCGTTTCCGTTTCAGAGCAGTTAGAAAAGCCCCCGTTTTGATATAAAAAACAGCTCATTCTGGAGCATTCTATGAAAATCGTCTTTTAGTGGAATATTCCACAACGTTGATATTCGTCTGCCTTTTTATGAATCGTTTTCAAATAAACGCTAGATGATCAATATTATACGTGCACGCAAGCACATTACGGCCGCGCACTGATAATCGCTCCGTTGATTTCCTCTTGGACTTTTACAGTGAAACCGAAAGAAGACATTTCACAAAACAGCTTATAACTTCATCAAACTTACTCCGATTATCCTACCACTGATAACATAGAGTCCTTACCTGACATCAGATGGTATCCAACTGGTATATTCCAATTCCTGATCACCATTCGAAAAAATCGATACGTGTATGGATCCAATGCGACACAGTAGATCTCCATTATCCGCGGGGATCTGAGGCTCCAGAATGAACTGTGGTAACCCCGGCTGGATCAGTGAACTGGAAAATGTAGAGTACCGGATTTTTTTCCCCATTCATTTTCATTGAGTCCATTCCAAAATCACTTATGTCATCTGGGAGACGACAGGGGGCGCTTTTTTCCACAGTGATCACCGGCGCAGCTCGGCTATAGTCGGGTAGGCTCGGGTGATGCAATAATTTTTCAGATCGCAAAAAAAAAAAAATAATTATAATTCCGAGAAATCTCGTGAGTGGCACGCAACCACCTATAAAAAAACCGAGAAATCTCGTGAGTGGCACTGAAAGAGTTAAAGAGCACCTACGGGAGGCTGCAATTCGAAACTGGCCACCGTAAATGCCCAAAACCCCCACCACCTCCTAATAGACAGTCTCCTCCCCACCGCATGTATATATTCCCTCCCCGCCGTATGGATATTTCCCTCCCACCCACCCACCCCCTCCTAATGTACAGTCCCCTCCCCATCATATGTATATACTCTGTCAGGATCTAGGGGTAACAGTACTGTATATTTGAATACCGCTTATGTCACAAATGTATCAATACTAAATACCTATATGTCCCTATGCCATAAATGTCATGCATGTTGTGTATGTCATAAATGTCTATATGAATTGAAAATGGGGGACCCTGATGGAAACAAGACAAACGTCTTTCTCAGGTCTGCATCCCCTTAACAATTGTATGTATTGAGCCGTACTGTATTGTACCCATTCTGCAATCTGTTAAATAAAGTTTTCATTCATTCATTCAGGGGCACTTCTGGGTCATCTGCAACGCAAGGTGTGTGTAGCGGAGGAGCTGATAGGGTGCTGCTCAAAACCAGCTGCTCGCGCGGCGAATAAGATCCCAGCAGCCTCTCTGTCAGCCAACTCTTCCCCTTCTCTCCACGTGAGAGACAGGGCGCTTAATGAGAGGAACTTTCCGCTACTCTGGGATCAAGCAAGGAGGCCATATGTTCATGTTAAACTGAACAAATGGATAGAAATAGAGTCATCTCTCTTAAGTGTCCAACGCCGGTGACTTAAAGGGGAACAACACCCTATTTCAGAATCCATGTCATCGAGTCTAAAGTCTGACGCTGATCTGAGTTTCGAACTTGAGTGGTGTGCCCCTTTAACCCTTTCACTACCACACTACAGAAGGTTAACCCTTTACTATCACACAACTACAGACTGGTAGTGAAAGGTTAACCTTCTGTAGTGTGGTAGTGAAAGGGTTAACCTTCTGTAGTGTGGTAGTGAAAGATTAACCGTCTGTAGTGTGGTAGTGAAAGGTTAACCTTCTGTAGTGTGGTAGTGAAAGGTTAACCTTCTGTAGTGTGGTAGTGAAATGTTAACTGTCTGTAGTGTGGTAGTGAAAGGTTAACCTTCTGTAGTGTGGTAGTGAAAGGTTAACCTCCTGTAGTGTGGTAGTGAAAGGTTAACCTTCTGTAGTGTGGTAGTGAAAGGGTTAACCTTCTGTAGTGTGGTAGTGAAAGGTTAACCTTCTGTAGTGGTAGTGAAATGTTAACCTTCTGTAGTGTGGTAGTGAAAGGTTAACCTTCTGTAGTGTGGTAGTGAAAGGGTTAACCGTCTGTAGTGTGCTAGTAAACAGTTAACCTTCTGTAGTGTGGTAGTGAAAGGGTTAACAGTCTGTAGTGTGGTAGTGAAAGGTTAACATTCTGTAGTGTGGTAGTGAAAGGTTAACCTTCTGTAGTGTGGTAGTGAAAGGTTAACCTTCTGTAGTGTGGTAGTGAAAGGGTTAACCTTCTGTAGTGTGGTAGTGAAAGGTTAACCTCCTGTAGTGTGGTAGTGAAAGGTTAACCTTCTGTAGTGTGGTAGTGAAAGGGTTAACCTTCTGTAGTGTGGTAGTGAAAGGTTAACCTTCTGTAGTGTGGTAGTGAAATGTTAACCTTCTGTAGTGTGGTAGTGAAAGGTTAACCTTCTGTAGTGTGGTAGTGAAAGGGTTAACCGTCTGTAGTGTGCTAGTAAACAGTTAACCTTCTGTAGTGTGGTAGTGAAAGGGTTAACAGTCTGTAGTGTGGTAGTGAAAGGTTAACCTTCTGTAGTGTGGTAGTGAAAGGTTAACCTTCTGTAGTGTGGTAGTGAAAGGGTTAACCGTCTGTAGTATGATAGTAAAGGGTTCAAATTCTGTATCGTCGCAGTGAAAGGGTTAACCATTTGGTAGTGCGGTAGTGAAAGGGTTAATCGCTTGATATAAGTCGGTTACTACAAGACTAAACAAAATAGTATGGAAAAATTTCAACTTTATTCATTAACACTGTTACACTTTATCATTTCATTTTGCATTCATATATTTTGTTCTCCTCCTTGCGCTCTTACCTCCCGTTTTTATTGCAGTACAGTGGCAACAAACATGTGGACATGTTTTATAGAAAATCTATTAATGCTGAATGTATTACATGGAAATTCTAAGTAATTCGTTTTAAGCTTGGGTTTAAAAATGCACATTTATTTTTAAGATATGTCATTTGTTGGAGGACTACATTGCATGTATAGTGCAACATGTAGAAAACATGTGTTATATTGATAAAAACACCAATAAGAAAATGTTCATGTAAGGTTTAGGCTACATAGCAACATTTCTCAACAACCTTTTTTGCAGTGCATTGTCTGGCCCAGACCGGACTGTCGTAAATTCCATTTATGGTCGTTGTACCAGTTATGTTATTGGATATTGATCAATGTTGTGTGATGATCCATTATGTGCTCAATATTGTTGTTGCACAGGACACTATAATAGGGTGTGTCTAGTCTACTAGGCCTGGGAAATATGGAAAACGGATAAATATAAATATCGGTATGTCACAATATTTGCTTAAAAAGGACACTTCGCCAAAGAAACCATGCTGATTTATTTTGCACGTAATCTAACACACATCCATAAACTCTATGAACAGTTTTGCACACATTCATTTAGTTTGACAGTTATTGAGAGTAAATACGTTTGAATATGGCCACTGGTGACTGGGACATTGAAACCTTGTTCTGTGTTAATTACAGCATTGTAATGAATTGTAATTGTGTTGTGTTAATTCAATTATAAGGTAGCAGTCCCTATAAGACAAGGTATCGCTATTTCTTCATCGCATGTAATGCTGTAATTAACACAATGATTCAATGTCCTTGATGACATCACTGGTGGCCGGCCATATTCAAACTCATTCACTCTCGCTAACTGTCAAACTAAATGAATGTGTGCAAAACTGTTTTTGGATGTGTGTGAGATTATGTGCAAAAATAAATCAACATAGTTTTTTGGTGCCCCTTTTAAACATGGGAAATCAGGTGTTACATAATCCAGCTGAGGTTGCCATGGTAATGGGAAGTGTGATACAGCATCTAACTAAAGTATTTCAGAAATAGTTTTTTCTTTCTGAATGAGCTTTTTTATCCTTCATTTCAGAATTGTGTACCATGATCAATGTGTACCATTGTGTACCATGATCAATATTTATATATATATATATAAATATGATATGATGACACAGTTAGAAAATAAATTATAAATATCTATATATAACCCCAGCGCCAGAGTGTTGACTATTTTTAACTTCTCTGTTAATTGGATGAGAGTCACACGCGTGTGGAAGTGTTTCCTCAGCTGTTATGTTCCACCGCCTCATCATCATCATCATCATACAGTACATATTGACATCTCAAAGTGCGTCATTGCCATTGAGCAGTCGATTGATTGGCAAGTGGCTAGATTTGCAGGTTACCGTGTCTCTCCTTTGTTGGGAGACGACGTCTATCGATCAGGCTCGGTGACCAACAGATGTTGTCCAGGCAGGAGCTCACGTCTTGGGACACAAAGACAAACGTCATGGGGGCACAAAGAAATGAATGCTGTTTATCTATACGAGATAAGATTGTGTTTCGCTTTGACTAAAGAGACCACTTATTAGGATACCTTGCTTCCTGTCCCTTTGCTGTTGTCCTCCTCTGGTGATAATTATAATCTGCGGCAGAGAATTATTAATTGCGTGCGTGCGTGCGCGTGCGTGCGCGTGCGTGTGTGTGTGTGTGTGTGTGTGTGTGTGTGTGTGTGTGTGTGTGTGTGTCTCTCTGCAGATAATCTCGCATACTACCGGGTCGATCAACCTAATGTTTGCTGTGCTCGAATATTTTTCACATCGGGCAACAACAACTATTTTATTTGAATGAATGGCTACTTTTTGCGGATGCCTGCACAGGCAAGGCTATACACAGTCATAAGGCTGTTAATCCCATTAAATATCACATTTGTCTGGTGTGGGAGACAAATTAAGGATACGTTTTGGATCAAATACATTCCGCCCCCAGCCCGGCCCAAGCTTGTGGCGTTCAGGCTCGGCCCTACCCTAGCCCAAAAAGTTAAGCAATTATTCGGCCCTAGCCCGACTTAAGCCCGAGGCCAATATTATGATGTGATGACAGACATCACACACACACACACACACACACACACACACACACACACACACACACACATGCCACCTACGTTACACACACAAATGCTACATTACGACAAAAAATGCACAATGCAATAACAACATAGCTCTGCGGCTAACAACAGCAACAATTAGATGCCCACAGACTAAAACTCCATGGGGAGACACCAAATTTATCCTTTTTAGGTTTGGGAACCCCTGTAAATAGAGGATTACATTTCTGATATACATAAAAAGTCTATTTTACTTTAGATTCGTTGAACATGATTCATTTAGCAAATGTGGCAGCCCTATTATACTATACTGTATAATGGAAGCTTTGACAAATTCAGACGTCCACACAAATGCACCAGATGGCTGCACTGGTTACGAGAACATTGAATTGTTTTTGCCAAGCAATGAGGATGGAAGCAGCTGGTGTTGGTGGTGAAGGAGCTCTACTGAGCACAGCTTTCTAGTTTTAGTTTGACGCACATCTCACCTCCTCCCCCATGCACCCCATGTTGTCCAGCCACCATGATGTCACTGAGG
>NW_028169838.1:0-17081 GCF_963971535.1 Notolepis coatsorum | reverse complement strand
CGTGAGCGGATGGAAATCAGAGAGGGAAGGAGAGAGGAGAGAGAGAGAGAGAGAGAGAGAGAGAGAGAGAGAGAGAGAGAGAGAGAGAGAGAAATAGCAAACAGGTGACTGATGGTTCTGATATGTCAGCAGGAGAAATTAGCTAACCGCACCCCCAACTTTGACACACAGGCAAGGATACACAGCTTTGCCCGCCCCCAACACCCCCTCTACCCAACAAGAGAGTAAGCAAGAGAGAGAGAGAGAGAGAGAGAAAGAGAGAGAGAGAGAGAGCATCAGCCGGTGAATTTTTACAGCTCTCCAAAATCATTATTGGCAATTAGCGTTCGTCAGGGAAGACAGCAGCTGCTTGTAATTACAGGTAGCCCCTCATTACTTCTCAGTGTAGGGGAAGGGGAGGGGAGTGGTGGGAGGTGGGGGGGGGGGCTTGGGGGGCGGTGAGGCCAGGAGAAAACATGTTCCTGAGCCAGTGTTTATATTTATTTATATATTTCTTATGCGGGGATGTTGGGCCACATAATGTATAGCAGCTATGGTTGAAGGCTGGAGGCATAGCAGGTGCAGGGAGGAAGGAGGAGGAGGAGGGGGAGGAGGTGGAGGAGGAGGTGGTGGTGGTGGTGGTGGTAGTCAACTCACTGTAAACACCTGACGATATCGCACAAATATTATGCTGGTACACTAGTGGTGTGTGTGTGTGTGTGTGTGGTGTGTGTGTGTGTGTGTGGTGTGTGTGTGTGTGTGTGTGTGTGTGTGTGTGTGTGTGTGTGTGTGTGTGTGTGTATGTGTGTGTGCGTGCATGCATGTGCATGTGAGTATGTGGCTTTGTTTTTTGTGTGATTGTGTATAGTATGTTTGTCCATGCATTGCTCATCTTGCCAGTATGTTTAATACACTACATCTGCTTCTGAATTTATAGTCCTGTGTTGTGTATGGTGTGTGTGTCGTGTGTGTGTGTGTGTGTGTGTGTGTGTGTGTGTGTGTGTGTGTGTGTGTGTGTGTGTGTGTGTGTGTGTGTGTGTGTGTGTGTGTGTGTGTGTGTGTGTGTGTGTGTGTGTGTGTGTGTGTGTGTGTGTGTGTGTGTGTGTGTGTGTGTGTGTGTGTGTGTGTGTGTGTGTGTGTGTGTGTGTGGGTGTGTGTGTGTGTGAGGGGTGACGTCCGTGACAACATGTCTGTTATAAGCCAGTGGGGAGGTGAGATCTCAGAAGCTGATATGGTGTTTTGAGGTTAATGTGACCTGACATCCTGGGGGCACTCATCACTGTTACCATGCCATGGCAGGGTGCCGTGTGAACCCAGCCTCTGCCTCGGATGCTGATATGGGGTCAGTTTAGCAATTTATCCCACTAATGGTGAAGGTTAAAGGTTTTTGGAGTTGCTGATCCCTGGTCAGTGCACAGCACACTTGGATTGAGTAATGGAGGCACTGGCGTTTCTAGAGAGGACTAGCAACTCCTTAAGAACTCTAATTTAAGCAGCAAACCACTCCTTGAAAGAAGAGACATTCCTGTATAATCACCAAACCAAAGCGTAAAGCTAGTACAGCTCATTTAGTACTTTTGTTTTGATCTCAAGGTAAAGTATCTCATTAAATTCATTGAGATATTGTCAGGTGTTTTTTTTACTTAAAATACCCCCTTCATATTTTCCACCTTCATATTTCTGTTTCTCATATTTTATGATGCTAACGTTTTCTTGTTTTACGAGGGTTTGGCAAACTGAAATCACAGAGCCTTTCATCTTTAAAGAAATTCTGTCAAAACCACCGTATTTCTTTCACGTGGCTTTGTCCCAAGAAAATGTCACTCTCGTAAATGTCGGTACCACACTCGGCGAAGCTTGACATTAATTTGACCGGCTCTCAGTCCCACATAACTGAAATAACCCAACTTTTGCTTGTGGTGGAGGAGAGAGGTGCAGCATTTGATAACTATAAAAGGAGATATTTCTCCCGGCGATGATGATGGTGAGGTAAACACATACTTTGGGCCCCAACTGGACTCCTATGAATAGTTAATTAATACCATCTGAATGTATTATATGCCTGGGCGGCTGGGGGGGGCCTTGAAAAACCCAGAGAAACTCAAAGTAGCCTGGGGCAACAATCCAGCCAATTAACCCAGGGCAGAAAGCTGTGGAGCCGGGGTCTATAGAGCTTGGTAATGTGGACCATGCTTTCACCAAGCTTTTACCTCAGCCAGGGGAGGACGGGGTGAGGTGTCAGGGTGTCGTTTTCAACAGGGAGGTCAGGGCTGGTACACGCAAGGGCCTCCCTGGAAGACTAACAGAGGGGCACGCTAATAGCAGCCAAACATTAGCCTCTTAGCCTCTTTGGAGGATTGGGCTGGTTCTCAGAGGAAAGGAACGTCTGAGTCAAGTTTTTTTTGTCTCTTTGTTGCCGAACATAATTAGTCTCAGTTACTTGCTGGGCTCTCTCTTCGTCCACGTTTTACACCAGACAACAGCTGTCAATCTTTTTGCCGATTTGCGTGGCGGCCCAGAGTCCTTCACACTGTCCACGAGCATCGGGCCGAGCAACCGCACTTCCTTTGTCACGAGTCGTGACAGTATAGGCTACATGATCTACACACGACTGTCTGCCCAGAATCATGTTAATTCACGAAACACAATCCCTCGCCGTCTCTTTCACTTAACGCACACTACAATAATTTCCTGTACACCCAGAATCATGTTCTCGCTAATTCATAAAGCAACGTCCTTCTACCATCTCTTTCAGTAAACATATACCATAATTGTCTAATAAGAATCTCTTTAGACTCAGAGAATATCTCTGAAGCTTTAGTCGCTGCGCGGGTCCCTGGTATCTATTTCCTCCACAGACTCAGTAGCTGTAGAACACCCGGCTCACTGGCAGCGCCGCCGCTTGTGTTTGCGGGACATTTTCCACTGTAGCCCGTCCAACGCAAATACAAAGGACAACTGTCACATTCGCTCTGGAGCCCGAAATGACTGGCTGGGTTTCCTATTCATCTAGGCTGTCCGCTCCCTATTTTTCATTTGCTGCCATGGAAAAGTTGGAACTGTATGAGAACACCCCCTGCGCTGGAGGGACAAGATCAAGTGTGTAAGGATTTAACAGATGGAATTGGGACTAAATGAAGGGTTGATGCATTATGAGTCTGTCGTGCTGTAGGTATCTGGTTGTTGAATATTCCTCTCAGGGACGGCGATGATTTGGTTCTAGGAGAACTTTGTTGAATTAATATCTACGGTGTGTCATATTCGTTGATTTAATATCCACATCGTATAGTACATCTACAATCGTCACATATCGTATAACAATATATATGTGATCTTAATTTTAATGAGGTGATTAGCAGAATTTATTTTTTTCACAAAGATGTTTAAATAACGTCCTCTTTATAGTTGCAGGCATACATACATACATACATACATACATAAATACTTGTTTGATTGATTGACAACTTTATTAACAGATTGCAGAATGGGTACAGTACAGTACAGCTCAATACACACAATTGTTAAGGGGATGCAGACCAGAGAAAGACTTTCGTCTTGTTTACATCAGGGTCGCCCATTTTCAATTCATCATACATACATACACATACATACATACATACATACATACATACATACATACATACATACATACATACATACATACATACATACATACATACATACATACATACATACATACATACATACATACATACATACATACATACATACATACATACATACATACATACATACATACATACATACATACATACATACATACATACATACATACATACATACACATACCACTCCTGCTAAAACATGCATATCTAGTAACATAGTGTATTAGGGGTAATATACCAATGTGATCATATGCTGATTGCTGTTGCTATTGATTCTTGTTTTGTTCCAACGGTATGCAGCCTGCAGTAACTTGATTGTCGTTGATTCTCTGACTGTGTTCTTTCGCGAGGCCAGTGGACCTGTCTTTCGTCAGGTTCAGTAAATCTGGCAGGTAAACAGAGGGTATTTAAATAACGCAGAGAGACCAGAGTCAATGAGTTGAATGTATTCAGTTGTCACCCACATCAATAATCACATTATTTCTGAACTCGTTGTCTTGTTTTCACAGTGCGCTTGCAGCTGTTGTGAATCTATTTTTAGATGTACTGTAGGGAGAGGGGAAGAAAACTGTTAAAATAACTCACTCCAACGGTTTCGCAGTACTATTCCTTTGATGATGAAAGTGAGTGTCAACACGCGTTTTAGAATAGGTAGAAATCATTCACCTCCTATACATTATTTTTTTCAAGTGCAGTAAAAACAAGATCCAATTTCTACATGGATACCAGACTAAGTACGTCCTTATCTTCTGCTGATTGTTAGCGAGGCGGGTTTGAGAGAAATTGTCGCTCTCAGTACTGCAGTGCTGCATTTTAAACCGTTGAGTCAGATTTCATTTAGCAGCTCTTTCATCTGTTTTAACTCAGTGAGGTGAGGTACGGGCTTGCACCGCTTCTATGTGTGTGTGTGTGTGTGTGTGTGTGTGTGTGTGTGAGTGAATGTACAGTACAGTACGTGTGTGTGTTAGGCGGTATGGATCTGTGAATGCGCGTGTGGGTTTGCGTGCGTGCATTTGTGGGCACCATGTGTGCACCATATTCTGTGTTTGTGTCTGTATATTTGTGTGTGTGCACGTGTCTGTATATTTGTGTGTGTGTTTGTGTGCGTGTATCTGTATATTTGTGTGTGTGTATATTTGTGTGTGTCTGTATAATTGTGTGCGTGTGTGTGTGTGTCTGTATATTTGTGTGTGTGTATATACATATTTGTGTGTGTGTCTGTATACGTGTGTGTGTATTTGCGTGTGTGTCTGTATATGTGTGTGTTATTTGTGTGTGTGTATATATTTGTGTGTGTGTGTCTGTATATTTGTGTGTGTGTGTATATTTGTGTGTGTGTGTATATTTGTGTATGTGTGTATGTGTGTGTGTGTGTGTTTGTGTATGTGTGTGTATATTTGTGTGTGTGTGTGTTTGTGTATGTGTGTGTATATTTGTGTGTGTGTGTGTGTGTCTCTCAACCCAGAGCTATTATGTGGAGACAGCAGGTATAATATCTGCAAACCTCTGCCGCTGTGCAGGTAAGTAATGGCCTCAAGACGTCACCTTTATCTGCAGCCACACTTCTACAGCTGGGACTGTCTCCTCCTCACACTCCCTCCTGAACACAGGTGTGTGTGTGTGTGTGTGTGTGTGTGTGTGTGTGTGTGTGTGTGTGTGTGTGTGTGTGTGTGTGTGTGTGTGTGTGTGTGTGTGTGTGTGTGTGTGTGTGTGTGTGTGTGTGTGTGTGTGTGTGTGTGTGTGTGTGTGTGTGTGTGTGTGTGTGTGTGTGTGTGTGTGTGTGTGTGTGTGTTTATTTCATCCCCCTCCTCCCCCTCATGTATTTGCCACACACACAAAGTGGTTATGAGAAAGCCAGATAGGGCCACAGGACTGACACATTCATTTCCTTAACGGCTGTGGACGTGACGGCTGGGAGTACAGTGGTGGCGCTCCGTTTAAGCGGCTTTAGTTGTATATATATATATATATATATCCTGGTTTATATATATATATATATATCCTGGTTTATATGTATATATCCTGGTTTATTGTATGTATATATATGTATATATATATATATATATCCTGGTTTATATGTATATATATATATATATATATATATCCTGGTTTATATGTATATATATATCCTGGTTTATATATATATATCCTGGTTTATATATATATATATATATATATATATATCCTGGTTTATATATATATATATATATATATATATATATATATATATCCTGGTTTATATATATATATATATCCTGGTTTATATGTATATATATATCCTGGTTTATATGTATATATACATATATATATATATATATCCTGGTTTATATATATATATATATATATATATATATATATATATATATATATATATATATATATATATATATATATATATATATATATATATATATATATATATATATATATATATATATATATATATATATCCTGGTTTATATGTATATATATATCCTGGTTTATATATATGTATATATATATATATCCTGGTTTATATGTATATATATATATATCCTGGTTTATATATATATATATATACATATATCCTGGTTTATATGTATATATATATATATATATATCCTGGTTTATATGTATGCATATATATATCCTGGTTTATATGTATATGTATATATATATATATATATATATATATATATATATATATATATATATATATATATATATATATATATATATATATATATATATATATATATATATCCTGGTTTATATATAATATATATATATTGTTATATTGTTATGACCCTGGCTCAAAGGGACGCAACCTATGTGCAACCAGACACCAAAACCTGTGTTTAACCCAAAAGACTACTCTAACAAATGAAATACTGATACAAACTAAAGAACAAAGAATGGGAGAACGTGACAAGTCCCGGTTTCCACACACTCCTCTAGCCACAGTCAGAGTGCATGTGTGTCTCAGGGACTGGTTTTAACCTGCCAGCAGGTAACCAATCAGCAGCAATTAGCTAATTAGCAGCCCTCACCTGCATGCCCAGTGACACAGGAGTGATCAAGCTCATGGTACATAACACCTCCCCCACCAAAATGGTTGCCCAAGAGGCAACCACTACACATCAAACCCATAAACAAAAAATATTGTGACCCATTAGTTGTCAGGGCCACTACCACAACAGCGATAATGGGCCGGCCCCTGTCGAACACGACCACCAACCGTGTCGCATGCTCCCCACTGTGGAGCATTCGCCAATGCTGTGTAAAACAAAAAACAACCCTGTCCCGACTCTCGGGCAAGCTAGACCTCACAAAAGGTTCCGCCACTGCGGTATATGGCTGGAGTGGGGCAGGCGCCTCCTCCACTGAGCCGTAAGACTTAGGACCCCATCGACAAACCAAGACTTTATCATATATGAGCTCCATTTCAACAGGCCCCTCCACCGATACCGACCTGTCAAAAATAGACTGCAAACCAAAATCAATTTGAGAGCTAAGCTCACTGCGCTCAACAGGACAGAACACAGAAAAACAAAAAACATAGATCTCTGATACCACCACAGCGCCCATATCCATCCCACCTGGCACTGGCAGTTCAGGATACTGCAAACCGTGAACATCCAGAGTAGGATGCACCGCCTCAGGTACAGCCCCACCGTCCCTGGAACATGGCAATACCTCAGTCACAAAAGCGTCTGGAACACCATCTAAAATGGCGTCACACAAAATAACATTGTCCTGATCAAAATGGTTGCCACTCATCAGACCAGGTCGCGAAGGCGGCTCCTGCTCCACAGGACACAGGTAACTAGGTTGACGGCAGAGAGTCAGTGTGGACACGTGAATCAATGTCAGAATCATCAACTGACATACTGGGACCATCCCTGCCCGCATGTGAAACATCAGGGAAAATAGAGCTACTGTGGGAAGGCTGGCAGCCTAAGTCAGGCCTTGTAGCCTCTTCAACTAGAACGGTGTCACATGAATCAACAGCATCTCTCATAGCATCCTTCCCACACTTATCCTCCAATTCGTTCGTGGCCTCAGCCACCGTACAGGCTGGGAAGACCTTGAGACACTGCGCTGCCTGATCATCTCCTGCCACATGCCTATCCGGCACGCATGTCAACTCTGGTTTCACCACCGGGCCTGAAACAAAGGCACAATCAAGAGAATCATTATGCAGAAGTACATCCACAGTGTGCTTTCCAAAATTCTCAACAGGTACACATTTCAATTCAACAAAGAATGTGTCACTAAGTGTAATGTCACAAGTCGAAGTATCAACAACATCACTTTTGTCCTTTGATATTGCCCGTGTCACAGCACACACAGGGAACACTCCTGGATGTTTCTGTGCCAGCTCATTAGGGACCTCAGAAACCACAGGAATGGGAGTTACAACTGGAGTAGCCAACACTTTGTCACCAGCCAAATCATTCCCTAGAATGAAGGACACCCCTCTTATGGGAATGTGAGAACATACCCCCACAACAACATTGCCTGATACTAAGGGAGAATTGAGTGTGACCTCATGCAAAGGTGCATCCACAAATCCACCTCCAAAGCCACGAACAACGACACCGGAATGCAAAGAAGACTTTTCTGAAAACGACAAAATCCCCTCCAGAATGAGGGACTGAAAAGCTCCGGTATCTCTCCAAATTGTTATAGCCTGTTTGGACTCTAGTGCATTAGTCAGGGAAACAAATCCATCCATCATAAATCTTGAGGAACCCTCGAGCTCTTTGTCGACACGTTTGATACTTTCCCCATCACCCTCTAACGTTGGCATAGGTGTTCTGCATATGGTTTCTACCAGAGCCACCGTTCTGACATTTTTCTGCTCAAGCACCGGGCACCCAGCAACGATATGACCAGGCTCTTTACAGTAGAAACATATAATCCCTTCTGGGAATGCACTAGCAGAACCACCCCGCCTAGGAGGTGAAGTTAACTGACCAGCAGACACAGGTTTTGGGAAACGGCCCCCCTGAAAAGGACGCCTATCCCTGGACTCAACACGGTAGTCCTCCACAAAAACGGACTTGTGTGTCAACACAAACTCATCAGCGAAGACAGCAGCGTCGCCTATCTTCAATACCCTACGCTCGTTTAGATGAGTGGAAACGGTATCAGGAACACATCTTTTAAATTCCTCTAGGAGAATCAACTGTCTAAGCCAGTGGTTCCCAACCTTTTTCCCCCCAGGGACCCCCAAACATCTCTGATGAAATTCGCGGACCCCCTCCTAATAAGATACCATAAAATACTTTTTTTTTTCATTTTAATAACAAACTGCTTATACACAGGCATATGCATCACAATTAGACCCACTATGCTTCTTTGACTTGTGCCTTCAATCAACAAATCTCATCTTGCACCATATGCATTTCAAAATGTTTGGCCAATATTCAAATGCTGTATTCATCCTCTCAAGTCAGGCCCTAATGGTGAACGGTTTGCATTTATGGAACAAATCAATGCAACAAATTAAACTAAATATGAGACAGGAAATTCCAATCAGTAGCAGAGAGAATCTGTCCTAGCTGGGTTTAATACCTTTTTTTTGTCATTTTAATAACAAACTGCTTATACACAGGCATATGCATCACAATTAGACCCACTATGCTTCTTTGACTTGTGCCTTCAATCAACAAATCTCATCTTGCACCATATGCATTTCAAAATGTTTAGCCAATATTCAAATGCTGTATTCATCCTCTCAAGTCAGGCCCTAATGGTGAACGGTTTGCATTTATGGAACAAATCAATGCAACAAATTAAACTAAATATGAGACAGGAAATTCCAATCAGTAGCAGAGAGAATCTGTCCTAGCTGGGTTTAATACCTTTTTTTTGTCATTTTAATAACAAACTGCTTATACACAGGCATATGCATCACAATTAGACCCACTATGCTTCTTTAACGTGTGCCTTCAATCAACAAATCTCATCTTGCACCATATGCATTTCAAAATGTTTGGCCAATATTCAAATCCAGTATTCATCCTCTCAAATCAGTCCCTAGTGGTGAACGGTTTGCATTTATGGAACAAATCAATGCAACAAATTAAACTAAATATGAAACAGGAAATTCCAATCAGTAGCAGAGAGAATCTGTCCTAGCTGGGTTTAATACTTTTTTTTGTCATTTTAATAACAAACTGCTTATACACAGGCATATGCATCATAATTAGACCCACTATGCTTCTTTGACTTGTGCCTTCAATCAACAAATCTAATCTTGCACCATATGTATTTCAAAATTTTGGCCAATATTCAAATCCTGTATTCATCCTCTCAAATCAGGCCCTAATGGTGAACGGTTTGCATTTATGTTGAATGAAGTAAGAATCCACTGCAGTAAAAATATCCTCACCTCGAGTGGTGGTAATAAGGTTGACTGACATGAGAATGTCCTGCTTCAGATCCTCATTTTCGATATACTGCACATAAACGATGAGCACAGCCTCGTCTGCGACAGTTGTAGTTTCATCAAGTTGTATGGCAAATGGACCCTTTTTTTTTTTTTTTTTTTTTTTTTTTTTTTTCTCTCCATTTTCCTCCGATTTTCTCCCATCCCAATGTTAGTCGTATGCCAATTCCCAGTCCCTTCCTGGTTGCTGCGCTTTACCCCCCACAGTCAGATCATTTGGGAGAGTGGAGGCTACCACGTGCTTCCTCCGACACACGTCCAGCCAATCACCGCTTCTTTTCACCTGGCAGCGCGGATTCTCATTGAGAGGGCGTAGCGTGTGGGAGGACCACACTATCCCCCTCACGTCCAATCCGCGCTTAGCAGGCGCCCCGACCGAACTGTAGGAGTCGCTGTTTACAACGACCCGGACCCACCCCGCCAGCTTCTCCCACCCTCTGATACAGCCAATTGTATCAGTGCAGACGGCCAGCCAAGCTGGTGACAACCCCAGAGCTGTGAGCTGGATTCGAACAGGCGAACCAAGCTCATAGCTCCGGGGCTGGTGACGAACGCAATCTCCGCTCGACCACCTAACCGCCGCAAATGGACCCTTTCTAAGATTTTCTGACAGCTGCTGCTCGCAATCACTTGACATCTTATCAATTCGGTCTTTCACTACATTGTTCGAGAGTGGTACTGATTTTAGTTTATCCGCCACCTGTGGGCCGCACAGTTTCTAAACCATTTTGATGCAGGCTGGTTTGATGAGCTGCTCGCCAATATTGTGCGGTTTCTTTGCTTTTGCAATTAAAAGCGAACACTCAAAGGAGGCTTCGGTAGCCTTCTGTAAATCACTGCCACCCCTGCTCCACGCTACTCTAACATCAACAGGCTTGTTCGCCTTGAGAGACTGTTCTTTCCTCCGAAAAAAGTCCGGATCCTTCCCAACGGTTTCTGGGTGCTTAGACGCCTGATGTCTCTTCAGCTTGCTGGGCTTCAGGCTCGAGTTTGCCAACTTTTCTCCACAAATCACACACTCAGGTTGTTTGTCTGGTCCCTCAGTGAAGCCCATGGTGATGTAATTTTCGCGATTGCTGTAGGTCCTAACTTTTTTTGCAGATGAGCTGCCGTCATCTCCTTTTCGTTTGTCACACATTTTCGCCTCTGGCGGCTGACTGCAGACGAGCCGAGAAAGTTATTTAGCGTGCTAGGCTAGCTACAGAAAGTGATACAGTCAACTGATTCGCGTTTTAGCGGCTACCCGGTAGCCTACTGTTAACGTTCAAAAATCATGTCTAGATGTTTATTTATTTATCTTTATTTTTTATTGTAGTGGAGAGACTATTCATGCTTCTGATGAAAAAAATATGCTAATTAAATATTTCTCTGAAAAAAAAAAAAAAAAAAAAAAAAAAAAACTCAAATCATCTGTGGTCTGGCGGACCCCCTGCGCCCCCTGGCGGACCCCCAGGGGGTCCGCGGACCCCAGGTTGGGAATCACTGGTCTAAGCTGCTCTCTTGACTCTGCTTTCTGAGAGGTGCACCACCTGTCAAACAGGTTCTCCTTCTCTTTTCCAAATTCAACATACGACTGTCCCTCCGACCTGCGATAACCCCTAAAACGCTGACGATAGGCCTCAGGGACTAACTCATAAGCCCTCAATATGGAAGCTTTAACAAGCTCATAGTCAGCACTTTGTTCAAGGGACAGAGCAGTATAGGCTTCTTGCGCCCTACAAACAAGAACACACTGCAGCAGCAGTGTCCAGGCTGTATCAGGCCATTTCAATGTGGTTGCCACCCGTTCAAAAAGGGGAAAATACCTATCGACATCCTTCTCAAAAAAAGGTGGCACCATCCTAATATTTTTGCCTACATCAAAACCGGAACGCGACTCTGAATGCAGAGCACCCGCCTGCAAGGCAGCATGCTTATACTCAAGCTCCTTCTGCGCACGCTCGTGCTCCAGCAACATTTGCCTCTCCTTAAGCTCACGCTCACGCTCATGCTCACGCTCCTCTCTCCTCTCTCTCTCCTTAAGCTCACTCTCCTTAAGCTCATGCTCACGCTCCTCTCTCCTCTCCTCACGCTCTTGCTGTAGCTGTCTTTCCTTAAACTCTAACTCTCTAAGCCTCCACTCACCCTCCGCCACCGCAGATAGTAGCGGAGACACGTCAGACAAAGGAGGCTCCTCCACCCTCGCCGCAAGCACCTGCTCCCTAATGAGTAAAACCCTCAAAGCACTCAAGGCAGTTGGCTTCAAACGTTTCTCACTGGCAGTAAGCTCTACCTTGTAGTGCACAGCAAGCTCCAGAAGCTGTTCTTTGGAAAATCTCTCCAACATGTCATGAGAAGGGTGATCAACAAACTCCTTAATGGAAGCCATCTTTACTGCACCAGCGCCACAACCTGCTCACTTTAGAGTCACCAAAAACACCCTAGCATACACACAATTTACCTGAGAACCACTGAAGAACCACGAAGAACCACTGAAGAACCACTAAAGAGCCACTAAAGAACCACTGAAGAACCACCAAAGAACCACTGAAGAAACACTAAAGAACCACTGAAGAACGCTGAAGCACCGCTGAAGCACCCCTTGTTAGCATTAGCATGCTAATGCCAATACTAATAACCACAAGGAGACGCGGTGGAAATGTGTGCTCTACTGAGCGCACCTTTCTAGTTTGCAAAAAAGTAAAAAAAAAAAAAAAAAAAAAAAACACCCTGAAATAACTAGATGTGTCACATGTCTACCCTAAAAAACACTACATCAGGCCCTACCACACTACCTGTGTTTTCTGGCCCCCTATCCTACCTACCCTTAAGCTAATGCCCTGTAGACCTAACCCTTTTCAACCACACCTGCTACCAGCCAAAGATCATATTGACCATCCACCCGTCAAGTATATGGTATGGTACAAGACAAGTAGATGGTGCTAATCACTTCTCTGACTGCCCCAGGAGTATGTGGTGCACAGGAAGCTAACAAACAACCAGAAAATAATGTCCCTACCTACATGTGGTGTCCACTAAACTATATATTTTAACAGCAATAAGTAGTCACATCAAATTACAAACAAATAAGGGCATACTCACCTGTTTGATGATCGGCTCAAGCCCCCACGTTACACAACATGTAACGAACACCACCCACACTATAGCACCACGACACACCATGCAAAAAAAATAAAAACACCAAACAAACAAATTCCCGGACGAGCGCCCAATTGTTACGACCCTGGCTCAAAGGGACGCAACCTATGTGCAACCAGACACCAAAACCTGTGTTTAACCCAAAAGACTACTCTAACAAATGAAATACTGATACAAACTAAAGAACAAAGAATGGGAGAACGTGACAAGTCTCGGTTTCCACACACTCCTCTAGCCACAGTCAGAGTGCATGTGTGTCTCAGGGACTGGTTTTAACCTGCCAGCAGGTAACCAATCAGCAGCAATTAGCTAATTAGCAGCCCTCACCTGCATGCCCAGTGACACAGGAGTGATCAAGCTCATGGTACATAACAATATATATCCTGGTTTATATGTATATATTTATATATATCCTGGTTTATATATATATATATATATATATATATATATATATATATATATATATATATATATATATATATATATATATATATATCCTGGTTTATATGTATATATATATATATATATATATATATATATATATCCTGGTTTATATGTATATATATATATCCTGGTTTATATATATATATATATATATATATATATATATATATATATATATATATATATATATATATATATATATATATATATATCCTGGTTTATATATATATATATATATATATATATATATATATATATATCCTGGTTTATATGTATGTATATATATCCTGGTTTATATGTATATATATATATCCTGGTTTATATGTATATATATATATATCCTGGTTTATATGTATATATATATATATATATCCTGGTTTATATGTATATATATATATATATATAAATATATATATCCTGGTTTATATGTATATATATATATCCTGGTTTATATGTATGTATATATATCCTGGTTTATATGTATATACAGGGCCGCCTCAATATTTTTTATTTATAATTTTTTTTATTATTTCTTTTTATTTTTTAAAAAAAATTTGCGAGGCCCCCCTTCCCGCGAGGCCCTTTTTCATCACAGACCTAAAATCTAGTTTTGCTTATATGCTTATATATTTCACATTAGACACGCTCTGGGGCTCTGCAGCAGACATACTATTGGTTTCAAGAAGGGAGGGGTTACATCATGTGTACGCTGGCGTGCGTCAGCTGCGTTTGACTATTTCGCGTGTGCAGCTTTGGAGGTTATGCTTAGTTATGCCAGCCAAAACGAAGAGGACCGTCATTCGGCAGATGGACTGAAGATGAAAGTTGTTGCATGTTAGACAGTTCAGTCAGGCTAGCCATCCCGGCTAAAGGCAGGGACAGCTAGTTAGCTTTAGCTATGTTATAATATTGAGTGCTAACGTGTGGTTCAGTCGGGATAGCCATGATGATGTCGGCTAGTAGCTAGCTTAGCTAAAGGCTAACTAGCGTTAGCTAACCTAGAGAGAGCGCGTGCAGCATTGTTATGCCAAGATGACCCAACCCGAACCCGTGTTACCAAGTAAACAAATCATCGTCAGCTCTCAGAATGGTAGTCCCGCACCGGTAGAAGCCCGCACCGTTTTAGCGTTAGCATCTAGCCTATAGCCATGGCAGACTATTTGATTCCTTAAGGGCTAGAAATTGCCTGGGTTTTGGTGATATGCTCCCGAAATGCTCCCGTTGTTTGGCTACTTCTATGTGCAGTGAAAACTACTCGAATCTAAGATTAGCCGCAGAGCTAACGCTAGTTAGCATGAGCTAACGCTAGTTATTCAAGCTCAGTAGCTCACAATACCGTCGGTATCTCTAAATACCCCGGTATACCTTAATACCGTCATACCGCCCAAGCCTAGTGTGTGGCCTGGTGTCAGCACCTGGTGCGAGGGAGGTGAGCTTGGTGTTTCATTATGAGAATATCTCCATGCTCAAGTCGGCTATAGTCCGCGAGGGACTTGTTGCCGGCACCGCTATGGTAAACACCACTCTGTAGTGGGACGTGTATTGCCTTCTTTTTCCCTTCCCTCTTCGGATGAGAAGAGGAAAACACAGCGGCTGTCTGAAGTGTTGGCCTGTATTGCTTTTCTCACGTTGTACAGTTTTTCAGTGGTAGCCGCATAGCTTGCTTCTGCGTTAGCTAGTGGTTAGCGATAGCCGGGTTGAGCTAACTGTTAGCCAGTTAGCTGTTTAGCTACGACGTTAGCTGCTCGTTTTCGCTCGGCTGGGAACGTTAGCTTGATGCTATCAGTTAGCCTAGAGTTAGCTGTTAGCTTGTGCTACGACCATTGACATTAGCCGTGAGAATAGCAGGCCCTGGCACTCTGACTACGACATCATCTTTGACAGAAGATGTAGTCGGGGCCTGCACCATGACAAGGCTCCGGCCATAGCTTCTTTTTGTCCCGCCAGCGAGAGGCCTTTCGTCAACGTGGAGACCTGTGTTGCGGCCTTTCGCCCTGCGTTCCTTGGTGCAGGTAAGATGTCCATTGGACATTACCCCACTCTTCCTTCCTTCCCCTCCCGAATGTTTTGTTAATAACGATGTTTTTTTCCAGGCAAAACATATGTTACTTCACAACATTTGGAGATACGACATGTGCTGTGTGTGAATTGTCTTGGTCGTTTGTGTAGCTTGGGTAGCGTTGGCCAAAGCTGTGTGTGGCCTGGTGTCAGTACCTGGCTACTCTATTTGCAGTTAGCCTATTTAGCTGATGTCGGCCATTGGCTCCTTGCTACTTTGTTTTCTCTGGTATAGACCCTCGTCTCTTTGGATTTAAGTGTTGATCTTTGTCCTTTTGGATCTATGTATATTCATGTTGCCTTTGTGAAGTTATCTTTTCCTTCTGTTTTGTTCTTCCATTAAAAGTTGAATATCCTTTAGGGGCTCATCTTTGCTTATCTCTCTCATACATGCTCTCTCTCTAACACACACACACACACACACAGACATGCTCTCTCTCTAACACACAAACACACATGCTCTCTCTCTCTCTCTTTCTAACACACAGACATGCTCTATATCTCTCTCTAACACACAAAATGACATGCTCTCTCTCTATATATTTCTCTCTCTTTCTAACAACACATATACATGCTCTCTCTCTAACACACACACACAAACAGACATGCTCTCTCTCTATCTCTCTCTCTCTGGCCTTGCTCTGGTGGAGGGTCAGGGGCATTGCTGGGTCTGTGCAGCGATAACACTGTATATTGACTGTAGAACGGGAGCTCTCTCTCTCGCTCTCTCTCTTGCTATATGTTGACTGTATCATGCCCAGCCTCGGGCAGCGCTATTATTTAAGAATATGTTGACTGTATGAAAAAAAAAAAAAAAAAAAAAAACGATTATATATATATTTTTTATCTTTTAGGATATATATATATATATATCCTGGTTTATATGTATATATATATCCTGGTTTGTATATATATATATATCCTGGTTTATATGTATATATATATCCCCTACAGACGTCAACACGGGACGAGCAGCGGAGAACGAGAGGTGCCACTGGGGGCATCCCATCATGCACCAGGAGAAGAGGAGAGAGCGGGGGGGGGGGGGGGGGGCATTTAGAGTGGAAAGAGAAGAGAAAGAGGAAGATAAAGGAGAAAAGAGAGGTGGAATTGTGTGAGACAGAGCGAGAGAAGAAACCAGGAGAGGGAGAGATATGGGAAACAAGAGAGCGATGAGCGAGAGAGAGAGAGAGAAGAGAGAGAGAGAGAGAGAGAGAGAGAGAGAGAGAGAGAGAGAGAGAGAGAGAGAGAGAGAGAGAGAGAGAGAGAGAGAGAGAGAGAGATGGAGAGAGAGATGGAGAGAGAGATGGGTGGTGAAAGAGAGAGAGATAGAAAGAGAGATGGAGAGAGAGAGATGGAGAGATGGAGAGAGAGGGTGGCGAAAGAGAGAGATAGAGAGA
>NW_028169839.1:123288-253945 GCF_963971535.1 Notolepis coatsorum | reverse complement strand
CAGTTTGGCTTTTTCATTCCTGCTGATATTATTATTATTGTTGTTATTTATTCATGTTTTTTTTTTTTTTTTTTTTCATTTGTAATTCTATCAAAAGCAACATGGAGGCGAATAGAAATAGGGCAGACTGTTGGTGTGGTGAGAAGAATATAATAGGATTTTTAATAGTATAGGGCTCTTGGAAGCTGCAGTTGGAACTTGAGTTCTTGGAGTAGGCTTTGATGTTTGAGGCAGTGTGACTTGGTGTGTGTGTGTGTGTGTGTGTGTGTGTGTGTGTGTGTGTGTGTGTGTGTGTGTGTGTGTGTGTGTGTGTGTGTGTGTGTGTGTGTGTGTGTGTGTGTGTGTGTGTGTGTGTGTGTGTGTGTGTGTGTGTGTGTGTGTGTGTGTGTGTGTGTGTGTGTGTGTGTGTGTGTGTGTGTGTGTGTGTGTGTCTGTGTGTGTGTGTGTGTGTGTGTGTGTGTGTGTGTGTGTGTGTGTGTGTGTGTGTGTGTGTGTGTGTGTGTGTGTCTTTGCGTGTCACTGGTGCATTGTGTGCAAAGCAGAATGCCTCTGCATAACTCACCACAAGTAACCCCAAAATGTAATAAAACCCTCATGTATGCCATAATTATTTTCCCATGCTTCTGTCTGGTTTGCACAGGGGACAGTGTGAATGAATCACGTCAATTCCTGTGGAGAGAGGCGTGAATATTGCAAAACAACCGCATACTTCTGTAACCTACAGTAGCAAAATAATATATTATTCCTTGATTCCCTCAGGCACCCATGAGAACAATATCATATTTGGTCTGTCGGTCAGTCTGTCGGTCAGTCAAGATATCTCACTTGTTAAGTGACTCTGGTAAAAGCCACCCATAAGAAAACCACTTGAGTAAAAGTATTAAAATAGCTCACATTAAATATACTTATGTATATAAAATGTGTATCTGGTGTTAAAATGTACTTTACGGTTAACCTTCTGTAGTGTGGTAGTGAAATGGTTAACCCTTTGTAGTGTGGTAGTGAAATGGTTAACCCTTTGTAGTGTGGTAGTGAAAGGGTTAACCTTCTGTAGTGTGGTAGTGAATGGTTAACCTTCCGTAGTGTGGTAGTGAAATGGTTAATCCTTTGTAGTGTGGTAGTGAAAGGTTAACCTTCTGTAGTGTGGTAGTGAAAGGGTTAACCTTCTGTAGTGTGGTAGTGAAAGGTTAACCTTCTGTAGTGCGCTAGTGAAAGGGTTAACCTTCTGTAGGTAGTGTGGTAGTGAAAGGTTAACCTTCTGTAGGTAGTGTGGTAGTGAAAGGTTAACCTTCTGTAGTGCGCTAGTGAAAGGTTAACCTTCTGTAGTGTGGTAGTGAAAGCGTTAACCCTTTGTAATGTGGTACAAGCATCAAAAGTAAAAGTACAAAGTAACAATACAGCCAGAAATTGTCTGTCCAAACAGACTTAAATGGAGTGCATATCTTGCATGCTTGAAGACGGATCAAACAAAACTTTTCAAAATAGCACAAACAGTCGATAGCAGCCAGCAACTTATTGGAAATATAATGTTTGTAATGTTTTGTGCTGGAACCACTTTATCCAGAACGGCAACTGCGGTCAGAGAGCGGACACAGACACCGAGAATAGTCCTTTGTATTTATAAGCAAATGAAGGCTGGCATCAGTACAGGGGATTTTCCATCCTTATAAAAGTTATAAATTAATGAAAAGTATTGAAAATGATTGAGAATGAGAATGGTTTCTGTAAACAGAATAAGAAAATATACAAATAATTAGCAGAGGTAAATATAATTACTAATCACAACATGCTGGTATTTAGAATACACACACAACTAAAATATGCTATATAGCATAACTAGCTGGCTAGCATTAGCTCAATTAGCAGCATGAATCAAATATAACACAAAGTAGCAAAACCCAAGTTATAATCATATATATATATAAGTCACAGCATTTTAACAAAACATAAGTTTCAAGTTTCAAGTTTGTTTATTATTAGTCACAAGAAAATACAGAATACTTTATGATGAAATGCTTGTTTCTGTATGAGCCCCTGAGAGCGTCACGGTGGCGTAGTGGTAACACTGCATGTTCTCCCCGTCCTCGCAAGTGTCGTCGTCCCCCCCCCCCCCCCGATAAGAGAAACCCAATGGAAAAACATGCACAACAACAGATCGCTGACGCTGTCGCGTCCGTGACAAAGATGGGCAGGAGCACTTGGATGGTCCCCAGGCGTGGCTCACGCCACAGCCCTCGTCTGCTCCCGGCTGCCCTTGGGGGGAAGGACGATGGGATGGGTTAAGCACAGAGGAGTATCGCATCGGCGATCCTAAAAAGACAATGCATGCGTGTGTGTGTTAAAAACAAACCACTGTGTGTGCCGCTAAAACATTGAGTGTCGTTGCATGCCGAATAAAGACCTCTGCGACAGGTCCTGCATTGTAAAAATTATTATAGAGTGTGCTACATACAGTAAAAAGAAAGTAAGTAAAAAAAGTAATTAAGAAGAAAGTAAAAAGTAAGTAAAGTCAATATACATATATACAATATACAATACAGAGTCAAATGAGTTACAGTGAGGTACAATGCAGAGGTACAAAACTTAGGGTAGGGTGCAAATGATGTATGAATGTAGTGCAAATCTCTAATAATAGATAAATATAAAGTGTGTTAAAGTGTCTAAAGTGAGTAAAGTGAGTGGTAAGGTGAGTGTTTATTTAAAGTGAGTGTGTACATGTGTATGTGTGTGCAGTGAGTGTAGATGATGGGTTGTTACATAGTGTCATTGTCATTGTGCATCCTGATGGCCTGGGGATAGAAGCTCCTTCTGAGTCTCTCTGTACTGGCCATGAGACTCCGGTAGCGCTTGCCTGACCGCAGCAGTTCAAAGAGGCAGTTGTTTGGGTGACTAGAGTCTTTGATTATTCTCTTAGCCTTGGCCCTGCAACGCTTGTTATAAACGTCCTGGAGAGTGGGAAGCCCACCTCCAATTATGCGCTCGGCTGAACGGGCCATTCTCTGTAGTCTGCTGCAGTCTTGTGCGGTGCTATTCCCAAACCAGGAGGTGATATTGCCAGTCAGGATGCTCTCTATTGTACACAAGTAGAAGTTCTTAAGGATCTTCGGACTCACTTTGAACTTCCTTAGGC
This sequence comes from Notolepis coatsorum, assembly GCF_963971535.1. Lineage (NCBI taxonomy): Eukaryota > Metazoa > Chordata > Actinopteri > Aulopiformes > Paralepididae > Notolepis > Notolepis coatsorum. The sequence goes on along the minus strand of NW_028169839.1, from coordinate 250,815 downwards.
ACCTAAGGAAATAGAGGCGTTGCCATGCTTTCTTCACTACACTGTCAATGTGTGTGGTCCATGTCAAGTCCTCGGATATGTGGACTCCGAGGTACTTAAAACTGTTCACTCTCTCGACCGGTGCCCCGTCGATGCTGAGGGGGCTGTAGTCCCTGGCCCCCGACCTCCTAAAGTCCACAATCATCTGTTTAGTTTTGCTGACGTTCAGGGAGAGGCTGTTCTCCCGACACCATTGTGCCAGGTCCTCTACCTCTTCCAGCCGTCCAGTATCTATATACACTATACAAGATACACTTAAAGTATAGATACAAATACAATATAATGTAAAAAAAAAAGTACAAACACAAGATAGTCAGTATGGTGATGTGAGTCTCTAGTTCTCAAGTCCCGAGTTCTGACAGTGATAGTTCTGGCAGCAGATCCGGCCGTCCAAGCCCTTTGTTGTAGAGCCTGATGGCTGCTGGTATAAAGGATAAAGGAAAGTAGTTAAGTACTTTACTTTTATGGGAGGTTTACTTAAAAAATGTAAAGTATTCTCCTCTCTAAGCATAAACCACAGTTCATAGAGCAAATACTGAGCTTAGCAAGCAGTTGTACTCCTCGTGTATTCAGTCAGTAGCTTGAGGATACTCAAGAAGAAGGAATTAAATATTGGGAGTTAGCCAGTAACAGCAAGTCCTAGCCGCTCACCAGCAGCCTTCAGCAGTCCTCCCCGGTCCTCGCTCTCCCCAAACAGAGCAGACATCTGTGGACAGGTTCAGCCAGGTGTAGCCTGACCTGGGCCTGGGAAGCCTGGGGCTAGATTTGGAGCTTAATGCAGAGGGACAGATGTGTTTGGCGGGGGGCACTGATTCTAACATGGCCTGACACCTGGATCCTATGGTGTTGATTGGGATATTTGGACATGTCGCTAGCCTGTAATCTCTTCACACTTGGCCTTTTCACATAAGAAGAGAAATGGATGGGAAACAATTTGAAAATTACCTGCCAAGCACGTCTGGATGCTGGGTCCCCCTCCGCCCCCCCTGGTCTACTCTCGCTACTGAACTCAAAATACACCTGTCGGGTAGCATCTGTCAGCCGTCACCGGCTGGGCCTCTCTCTGACCGTGCTCCGCTGTCCTAACAATGACACCACATATCGAAAAGGAGGTGCTCACAGACAGTCGTCCCGTCCCGTTGGATTTGAGCTGCAGGTGGGAGAGCTGGGCGACTCGAGGGGCCAGAGAAGCAGCTTTCGAATATAACACCCAAGGGGTTTCATTCTGAAATCCAGAAACTTCAGAAACTATAGAAATATCTGTGTACAGAGTTTCTATTTCTGATTGGTAACACTGAACCCTGTGTTTGCCCCGAAGCTCTGCTGAATTAGATGCATATTGTTTCATTGTATTCTACATTGTCCTCCTTCGAACATGTGTTTTTGGGGGAAGGTTTCGCACGCCTTGTGAGAAAGCACGCCGTCCTCTGAATGGGCGAGCACGATGATATGTCTGCCGTGTGATGTTAAAGAGCAAGGAGTGTGTGTCCTCATCGAACAGGGCAGGGGCCAGTTTCACATGTCAAGTGCCTGTCAGGGGAACGATGTTCATAACCCCAGCCAGGAATCAGGAACCCACCCTGGGAGAGGAGAGCAACTCCCTGTCTCCAACACACACACACACACAGTCACACACACACACACACACACACACACACACACACACACACACACACACACACACACACACACACACACACACACACACACACACACACACACACACACACACACACACACACACACACACACACACACACACACACACACACACACACACACACACACACACACACACAGCCTCCGCTTACAGCTACATGTGATCCCAGGAATCTTTACATCACAAAACATCAATTTCATCAATAAATGAGGCAGAATACACCGTGACTGTATCCTTTTTTGTTTATTGCACTTGTTCCTGCTGCAAATTAAATCCTATGCGAGACATTAAAGATGGCGGCTTTCTGTTTTTGTGGAGAGCAGGCCTGGACTGGCCATCGGGAGCACCGGGAGTTTTCCCGGTGGCCTGGCCTGCACAGATAAAAAAATATATATATATATTTTTTTCTTTTTGCCAGGCCATTGTTTCTAGTTGTGGCGGCGGCGCGGCGCGATAGTTAGATAACCTAGGTGGGTGGCGAACAACCAGGATTTCATTGGCGTTACACCTCGCCAATGAGAGGCCGCGCTGGCAGGCGAAAAGATGTGACAGGCTGCCTCCTCGTGTGCCGGAGGGAACACGTGATGCAAGGCTTCTATCTTCTCTACAACCGACCAGTGGGGGGCATAGTCGAGCAACGTTCAAGACAGGGGAGGGGAGAATTGGATACACGAAATTGGGATGGAAGAAAAATAGAAAATAAAGAGAAAAAGTGGATAAAAAAAAAAAGTACGACTTGAAGGTACGAGCTTTATGGAGTTTGTTACACGTCTTTGCAGTTGTATGTAATACAATAGTGCTCACAAAATCCATCTATAAAACCCCTGCCGAATGCATATAGCCCCGGCTATATGCACCTTTACGATCACTGCTCCGCCCCCTGAAATTGGTCTTTCAAATTCCATCTCTCTCGTTGCATCTGTCTCACGTCAGGCCCAGCATGCCGAAACCCTTCAATCACATACTCCTTCCATATGTTCAAAAAAGAAGACCGTTATTTGGTATTGTGTGGCACTAATTCAACTCAGCCTCCATAGTGCATACCGTATATATTCCGTAGGATTTTCCGTCTGAATCCAGAGAGAGAGAGAGAGAGAGAGAGAGAGAGAGAGAGAGAGAGAGAGAGAGAGAGAGAGAGAGAGAGAGAGAGAGAGAGAGAGAGAGAGAGAGAGAGAGAGAGAGAGAGAGAGAGAGAGAGAGAGAGAGAGAGAGAGAGAGAGAGAGAGAGAGAGAGAGAGAGAGAGAGAGAGCGAGAGAGATTGTTTCTTCATTACACATCACAACAATAATGGAGAGAGAGCAGAATTTGCAGCATTCCTTTCCTGGGTGGCTGCCCGCGCTGCTGTTTCCTGACCAATAGCACGTGGGGGTAGCTTAACGATGTTGATGATGACATATAGGAACATAGAGACGCTAGAACAATGCACCATTACCCAGCCATTTCCCCCAGGAGCGAGGAAGGCAGCTCTGTTTGTTTTTGTGGTGACTCCCCCCTGCTCTCTTCCTCCCTGGCGTTCCCAAAACGACTCTGCGCTCCAAACCGCTCTCCATGTTTTCTCCGGGTCATAATAACACATTAGCGTATTGCGTGCTTGAGTGTGTGTATTTTTTGTCGACAGGCCTACACGTGCGTGAGCATGCACGGTACGTGTGTGTGTGTGTGTGCGTGTGTCTCTCTGATACACATGCGTGAGCATGTGTTAGGAGGAGCGGGTTCCATACAAATCTGAAATCCGTTCGTTTTGGATGTCGTCCACGAGGCCGCAGGGTGACACACCCTGTGAGAGTAAACGGAATGTCTGAAGTTCATATTAGCCACTGCTGACAGTGACAGCCTAGAGAGCTGTCAGTCACCAGTCCACCCAATAACATGTCAGTATCAGAAAAAAATATATAACAAAAGATACTATAGGTCATCACCTCATCAGAAAATAGAAATAGAGGAAAAGAGAGAGGAACAGTGAGAACAGATGGTCAGTAGAGAAGAAACACAAATGGCAGAAGATAAGAGAGGGATATCAATTACAGATTAAACGCTTCAGTAGGGATGGAGATCGTAAGTCTTTAAGGATATCTATTCCATTTTTGAGACCGCTTAACGATCCAGAGTCTTTATCGATACCACTATTGATACTTTTCTATTAAATGGTAAATGGAAAGCGTTTATATAGCGCTTTTATCCAAAGCAATTTTGTTCCTCACATTCACTCATTTGCTCACACATTCACACCGACGGCGGAGGCGACCATGCAAGGTGTCAACCTGCTCATCAGGAGCAGTTAAGTGTCTTGCTCAAGCACACTTCGACACGCTGCCCGGGAGGAGCGGGAATCGAACCAGGAACCATACGATTACCAGACGACCGCCTCTGTCGCCCCTATTATTCCATCGTCATCTAAAAACCGGTCCCCAGAGATTGCTCTGAACAGGTTAAATCTGCATTTTGCTATGATGCCCTCTGTTCCACTCCAACAGTCCTTAAGGAACACACAAAATTTGGGGGAAATTCGCTTATTTGCCATCTACACCAGAGTTAGACAAGCAGATTACATACCCCTTTCTTCTCTGTGCATGCAGTAGGAGTAGGAAGACCAGCACCGTTAGCCTAGCTTAGCATATGAAGGAGTTGACTGAAGGCTCCTTGTCCTCTGCGAAAGCATGCAATTGGTCCATTGATACATCTTGATATTTGTCTAGTCTAGTGTGTTCATTAGATGGGTGAAATCCTCTTTCAGTGCCTTCAGTGTTTTCTTAAGCAGTTAGCCTCGCTGGTATGCGCGCCATTAAAGTGTTAGCCACGCTTTTTATTTTTTTTGCATTTGACTAAGAGGTTGGCAGTCGACTAAGGCTCCTTTCAATCGATTAGTCAACTATTCGACTAATTGGGGTCAGCCCTAATGTACAGTAAATAAAGGCAGTAAAACAGCATGATCTATGCCCAAACACAGTTGCAACTGGGTGGGCTAGGCAGATTGAGACAGAGTAGTGTTTTGATTCAGTAGTCTGACAGCTGAGGGGAAGAAGCTATTTGTGGTCCTGTTGGTTCTGCCTGGGAGGCTGCGGTAGCGTGCCCCTGAGCGAGTACCCCGCAGGCGGGTGAACAGTCCATGGTTGGGGTGAGAAGCATCTCTGGTGATGTTTCGTGCTCTCCGTGAGCACCGCTTCTCGTAGACTGATGAGATGGGGGGAGTGGGGGTCTTGGTGATGTGTGGGGCTATGTTCACTACCCTCTGCAGTGATTTCCGGTCCTTTGCAGTGCAGTTGCCATACCAGACTGAGATGCAGGTGGTGAGGATGCTCTCAATCGTACAGCAATATACGTTTGCTAGCACGGGAGGGGGTAGGTGGAGTTTGGCCAACTTCCTCCGGAAGAAAAGGCGCTTGTGGGCCTTCTTGACCAGGGTCGAGGTGTTGGTGGTCCAGGACAGGTCCTCAGAGATGTGGACTCCCAGGAATTTAAAACTACTGACCCGCGCAACCTCCTTTCCATTGATGTGGCTGGGGCTGTGCGTGCCTGTTTTATTTCTCCTGAAGTCTACCACTATCTCTTTGGTTTTTTTGGTGTTGAGGACCAGGTTGTTATTTGCACACCACCTCTTCTCTGTACGCCGGCTAATCGTTGTTGCTGACGAGTCCCACCATGGTGGTGTCGTCTGCAAACTTGACAATGGTGTTTGAGCCATGCGCCGGTTTGCAGTGGGTGAAGAGGGAGTAGAGAAGAGGGCTTTTTTTAAATACTTTATTTTCAGTTTTTCAAGTTTTATGTAAACAAGAACAGACATACAAAAAAGACAAAAAGGAGGAGACAAAACAAAAATAAACAGAAAGAACAAAAAAAATCCCTCACTTAACTCAAAGCGATACACAATGCGTGTACACAAGAGTACTGTACAGGTAAAACATGAAGTAGGCTATACAGGGGTGAGTCTTTGCAGAATGCAATTATTTGTCCTTCAGATAATCAATGAATGGGCTCCATATATCTGAAAACCTGTTGTGCTCTTTGGATCTGTAAAAGCGGATCATCTCCATCTGTATGATTGTGATCATTTCATTGAGCCATTTCTGGAAGCACGGGGTGTAGATGATTTCCAATCGGTTAGAATATTCTTTTTTTGCGGCTACCATGCAGAGCATTAATGTCTGTTGTTCCTCCTTTGTGTACCTTAAGGCAGTCTCCGAAAACCCAAAAAGTGCCAACTCTGGATCGGGGGGAATGTCCTTTCCATAGACCCTGGAAAACCACTCAAATATTTCACCCCAGAATTTTTGTAAATGAGGACAGAGCCAAAAAAGATGTTTTAAGGAGCCCTCTGCAACTTTACACCTGTGACATAATGGAGAAAGAGATGGATAAATTCTGTGTAGTTTGTATCAGTTTGTATGATGGAGGTGACTTTGAAGCATGTGGGAACTTTTGCCTGGGCCAGGGACAGATTGAAAATCTCAGTCAGCTGCTCAGCACAGACACTGAGTACCCGCCCAGGGATCCCATCGGGTCCGGCAGCTTTTCGTGCGTTGGTTTTGCACGTTCCGCAAACACGTCAGTGGGGGAGTGTGAGGGTCAGGTGATTGGCAGGGGTGGGGGTCTTGATGGCCCTCTCATGGTTGTCCCTGTCAAAAAGGGGGTAAAAGTAGTTTAGGTCGTCTGGGAGGGAGGGGTCAGTGATCAGGGCGGGTGACGTGTTTGGGTTTGTAGTCTGCAAGCCCTGCCACATGCCACTAGGGGGGTCTGGGGGCATGCTCCCCCGGAATTGTCTTTTTTTTGTACATTTTAAAGTTAAATGCATCAATCTGGTGCACTTTGAGAGCAAAATAAAGAGGCCAGATCTATGATGAACTTTGTGCTCAAAACACAAAATCGACTAGAGAGCATACATTTGAGCCATCAAAGAAATGAAGCAAAAGTGGTTACCTGTGTTGAACTGGTTTATTTTTTAGAAAATATAGAAATATACTGGATTACTATTACGACTACTACTGCCAATACTACTGATACATCCCTATTGGCAATGTATCAGTCTAGGACCTAGACTCTAGGTAATTCATGGGAAACACTGAGGGAGGCACATGCAACATTCATAACTATTTACAACCAGTGTCAGAGCGAGCGCACTCAGGTTGTTCAGAAATTCTGAATGCACACTGAACGCTCTGACCAAAGAGTCAGTTTATCAGAGCGGAGCAGATTTTCAGAGTGAATTTATTAACTCACCTTAACAGGGCCCTATGAAATCCGTTTTTATCTTTTCCTGTTATATATCGTATAGCTCCGCTCTGCGTCTACTGGAATCCACTTCCATATCAGTACTAGCACTGAATACATTTTCACATGCACCTTTACACACCCATCCACCTGGCCACACGCCCCCACCCGCTCCTCTACATAAGCAGGGGTATGGCCATGCTAACAGCTCCTTCCTTGTATTCACCACGGCGAGTGTCTGTATACACCACTTTGAGATTAGTGAAATGTTGAAGAGGAGCTACGATGAAGGAGCTGCGTTGACATTATATTTTAATTTTCTCTCTCACTATTTCGAGGAAATACAGCGATAATGTCTTCGCCACCAGGGTGTCTAGAAGATGATGATCATTCTGACCTCCACCGGCATTTTCGTATTAGGGGCTCACGTCGCTGGCCTAATCCCCACCGGCATTCCTCCAGCTCTGCAGTTGGACAGGTATTACCTCCGCTCTGCAGTTGGACTTTGCTTGAGAGGCGCTCGGCTGTTGTGAGGGCTAGCTGTCTCCGGGTGGGTGATGGTTTTGATATGCGAGCGCCAGTTGTGTTGCTATGGGGAGAATGGCTACACGACTTACGAAAGCCGGCTCCAGGCTGGTACCCTTTTTTGCTGCCTCTTAGCGGCGTGGAGAGGGTTCTGGTTTGACGCCCACGCTACATGAGCTCCTCATCGGGAGCTATATTGCCTGGGACCGTATCCGAATCTGCGGATCTCTGGACAAACGGATACTCTCTGTCACTGTGCGAGGCCCCACCTTTCAAGATGAAAGTTACCCAGCGCGAGGGAGGTGGGTTTGGTGTTTCGTTATAGGAATGTCTCCACGCTCAAGTCGGCTGCAGCCCGTGAGGGAATTGTGCCGGCACCGCTGTGTCTGATAATCACCGTTCTGAAGACTGTGTTGACTTCTTTTCCTCTTCTCTCTTCGGATGAGGAGAGGGACAGACAGCGGCTGTCTGAAGTGTTGGCCTATATTGTGTTCTCACGTTGTGCAGTTTTGGTGGTGGCTACTTAGCTTGCGTTCTAGCTGGGTTGAGCTACCTGTTAGCCAGTTAGCTGTTAGCTACGATGCTAGCTCTGTATGCTCGCTCGGCTGGGAACGTTAGCCTGATGCTACCAGTTAGCCTGGAGTTAGCTGTTAGCTTGTGCTACACCGTTGAACATTAGCCGTGAGAATAGCAGGCCATAGCACTCTGACTACGACGTCATCTTTGACAGAAGATGTAGTCGGCCCTGCACCATGATCGGCTGTTGGAGGGGGGCGTTTCGCCGGTGCCTCGCTCCGGCCTTGAAGAGCTTCTTTTGCCCCGCCAGCGAGGGCCTTTGTCAACGTAAGGAGACCAGCCTGTTGCGGTCCTCTCAGCCTGCGTTCATTGGTGCAGGTAAGGGTCCATTGGAGACTTCCCCCCTCTTCCTTCCTTCCTTCCCCTTTCCGAATGTTTTGTAATAACGATTTTTTTTCCAAAACGTATGTTGCTTCACTACATTTGGGGATGCGACATGTGTTGTGTGTGAATTGTCTTGATCGCTGGTATAGCTTTGTCTCTACCTAGAAAACGGCATTGTTTTTTACGTGTGTAAAAATTTACTGGTTGTGTGTTCATGTAACGCTAGGCAACGTAGCTGAGCTCACAACTGGCTGGGTTAAAAACTCTGCAAAGCTATGCATAGTGGCATGTGATCGAGGGGTGAGTCCCTCTCTCAGCTTGTGATGACAATAAACAGGTGGCGAGTTTCACATATTAACAGGGCTGTACCTGTTCAAACAAGTCGTATCAGGGGTAAGGTGGTGAGGGGTGGTTTTTTTTCCCGGTTTTCCCCTGGGCCCCCCTCCCCTCAAACATGATTTTGTTTACAATATATTGTTTCACTATGTTTGTGGAGATATGGTGTAACCCCTCAGCTTCTGCTGGGGTTGTGCTCCTGCTTAGAGAGGCAATTTTTTTCTGAAGATTGTTTGGTCGCTGTCATGTGGACTTAGCAAGGCCTGTGGCCAGTACTTAATCGAGGACTTGTGTCTTCTCTCGTTATAAAAAACGGTGTTCCTCTTACGGTAGTGAGAGTGTACTTTTGCCTTTTTTGTTGTGATGGAGGGTTGTGTGTGTCGTTAAGATCCACAACTGGGTTAGGTGTTGGCCTACAGAAGTTACATGTGTAAGCTCTTGTACCAGGGCCCTTAAAGGGGCCCTCTCTTGGTCTGTGTTTTTCTTCCTTTAGGAAAAGGTGTAAAAATTCAGGTGGCAGGTTCGCACATGAGTCTATGTGAAGCTGTTAACGCTTCATGTAGCACGCTATGACTGGTGTCATGGCTCTACTTTGTCATTGCATCGTATCAGGGGTGAGGGGTCATGAGGGGGTGAACTGATAAAACCTCCCTCCCCTTTTTCTGATTGGTCAGGGGGTTGGGCCTCCTGTCCTTCGGGCTTCCTGTCACGTTGCTAGATCAGCGCGTCACAGGGTAGGGAGGGGAGGGGTTTCCTGGTCCCACGCCATATTGGGCGGTGGGCCACGGAATTCCCCCCGCCATAGAGTACGTCACTGGGCGCGTTTCTATTGGTTGTGAGACTTTCGTGAGTTATTTTCAGGCTCCATGTTGTGGATCTCTGTTACAGGGAGTTTCAGAGCCTCCTCCTCAGGGAGTTTCAGAGCCTCCTCTGTGAGTTTCAGAACCTCCCTCTCAGTGAGGGAGCCTCCTCAGAGTTTCAGAGCCTCCTCCTCAGATTGTCAAGGTGAGTAGAACTTAAAAAGAAGTTCTGCTCTGTTGTATGTGTATTGAGCTTGGTAGGTGATGCAATGCAGTAGAGACGATTTGTTCTTCTGCTCTGCTCCCTACTAGTAGTGTGTATATTGGGTCAGAGCCTCCTCCTCAGGGACTTTCAGAGCCTCCTCGGTGAGTTCAGAGCCTCCCTCTCAGTGAGGGAGCCTCCTCAGAGTTTCAGAGCCTCCTCCTCAGAGAGTCCTAGTCCAATTGTTACATAGCTCAATGTTGCATATGTCTTTTAAATTTATTGCTCACGTAGGAAGTCTCTCTGGGGGTTCCCCGTCCCCTCTTTTGTGGAGCAGGTTGTTTTCCCTCAGCCGCGTCGACCCATGTCCGTATTTTTTTCTGTGAAAAAAGCGGCTTCTTGTCGTTCTCCCAGGCGGCTTGGAAGAACGGTATCTGGGTTCTTGTTAGAATGTCCATTGATATGTTTTGGGTCTCGACGTGTACATAGTGCTGGCCCTGGGTGCTTCTGATAGGAACCATGCATGGGCTTGCGCATTTTGTTTGCTCATCATTGAAACAGCGTTTTTATGGAGCAACTGGGATGGAGTTTGTCTCTTCCGAGCGCCAGTGTGGCTTGTCTCGACGAATTCTCGTTCATCTCTGGGGGATGTTAACAGAATAGATCAAAGCATTGGTAGAGGGGTCTCACACCCTTGGGGTGGGCCACCGGGCATGGTGCTTTGTGTTCTGACCGTCTGGGTGGCGCCCTCTATAATGTTTTGGATCGACACGTGTACCTACCCGCCTCCTGGGACTGGGGATGGCAGCGTGATTAGGGCACGGGACTGGTTCTGGTCGCGCCGGACCAGGTCAGTTAACCCGTTGTCCGCCGGGGCGCAGATCTGCTGTTCTAGTACCCTGAAGGACTTCTGCTTTTTCGGGGGGAAACCCGGGCGTTGCAGGGTTTGACGTTATGGAGATGTTCGTGGTTATGTTACTACGTGTTATCCCTCACTGTTGCTTGGTCCATGTTGTGTTGTACCTTGCGCCGTGCTGAAGGAGCCTGGTCCTTCTCCATTATTTTTCGCCCCTCTCTTCTCCTGCTTGGCGGGGCTGGGAGGGGGCTGTTGAGGTGGTTCTTGTAGAACTCCTCTGGCATCCCTGTGTACATCCCGGTCCGCCGGGCCCGGGTTCGAATTAGTTTTCGTTGACCTGTTGGCCTGGGTTAACCCCTTCTTGAAAACTGAAACACTTGTACTGCTGTATAGCCAGTGTATACCTGCAGTTGTGTTTTTGGAGTATTTTCTTGGGGGGTTATAGGAACAACCGCCTCATGTTAGAACCAAGGGGGTGGTTGGTTCCCCGGTGTGTTGGTAGCGGAGTCAACTCTCGGGGTAGGCCGGGTTTGGCCCTGTCTACCTGTGAGTGTGCCCCTGCACCTTTCATGACGTCTGCCAATCATGTCAGCCTTCTCTGCCTTGGCCCCTCTAGAGAGTCGAGGTTTTTTTTGTGGAGGCTGCGACAGTGCGACATGGTGCACAGCATGCCAGCATACGCCCCTTCCGCTGGGGTGCTGTTTCAGCAGACCCCTTTGGCGCCTGTCTAGTCCGCAGTGCTCCAGGCTCAGGTCGAGTGGCCTGTTGCCTGGATTGAGGGATTGACCTCTTTTGGGGGTTGTCTCCCCGGTGCGCTGCCTGGTCCCGCTGTGGGTGTAGCCTCTTGAGTGCTTCGGGCGGCATGCTGTAGGGGGGAAGGGTCTGCTCTTGGATGGGCCCTGTCCGAATACGCTGGCGATGTGGGGGGTGGTGTCACTAGTGACCGCCTGGTGGGGTCTCGATGCTGCGGCGTCGTTGGCCTCACCAGGCCCCCTTTTCCGGGGGGTCCAGTCCCTTCCTGGGGCTGGGTCCTCCTTTGCGCTCCGCTGCTACGGCCTTGCCACGGGTTGGGTTTTTGCCCTTGACCCCGTGATATTAGGGGTTGTAACGGGGGTTTTATTTCTTCCCGTTCGTTCCCTAGTGGCATGTGGGTTGCGTGTTTGTGTAGTCGTGGGTTCTTCTGTGGAAGGTAAGTCCCACGGTCTGCTCACCCTGTGCGTTTGAGTTGCTAAACTCCTCTTCGCACAGTCGGATCCTATACCCTCCCGTCCTCCGCTAGGGGGGTCCGGGGGCTCGGGTCCTCCCCGGTTCTGATGGTTGTGGGGGGCCTCAGCGGGTATAACGTACGTTATGTCTATAACCATAGTTATATGAGTATAGTGACGCTCTGCGTCGGACTCACTGAGGACCCCGTGGTCTTCGCCTTTGTGGTGAAAGACTTGGGAAGGAGCTGTTAGTATGGCCACACCCCTGCTTATGTAGAGGAGCGGATGGGGGTGTGGCCAGGCGGATGGGTGTGTAAAGGTGCATGTGAAAATGTATTCAGTGCTAGTACTGATATGGAAGTGGATTCCAGTAGACGCAGAGCGTTACTATACTCATATAACTATGGTTATAGACATAACCGTACGTTTTCGGATATGCATTTTCCTGTTTTCGGATTTCTCGGTTTTAAATTTTCCCGTTTTCGGATTTCTCTGATTTTAATAGTTTTTCCTTTGGATTTAACCAAAAAAAACAATACAAAATTATGTTTTTAAATAACTTTAATAACAGTACATCTGCAAACAGTGCCAGTGTAGTTCAATGTTCAGTGCCAGTTAGGTTATGCGGTTTCTTTTTTTCAATTAAGTTCAGTTCCAGTGCAGTGCAATAACTAAATAATAATTAAATAGTTAAATAATACAAAATAATAATTTTGAAAAATAATCAAGAAAAAAACTGTAAAATGTTATTTATTTCAAAGAGATGTCCTTTAAAGGTTCATGCTTCTCCCCATCTCTGGCTGACATCACCATTGTGATACATGATGGATAGGCCTTTGTGTTTTCCTCAGTGAGGGATTCTCTTTTGTCGGTCAGCAGCGTTTTGTACTTGCTGAAGCTTCTCTCTGTATAATCATTTTCAAATAATAAATATAAATAAATACAACATTATCTGGCCATCCTCAGTAAATACTATCAAACTTTCCAAAGATCAGAGTTGGGACGGGCACGCACACACACACACAGAAAGGGAGAATGGCTTATATGAGCTATCCAGTTCATATATCAACTGAGGACCTATCCAGAAATGGATGGCTGGCGGCAGCCTGGAAGAGAGAGTGGGAGAGTGCTGGGCCAACCCGTATCCACCACTACATCTGGCATCCAGGAGATGGCGCCACAGGAGACGATTTTCCACGCCGGCAATGTGTTCTGCTGAACCGTTTAAGATCTGGGGTTGGTCGCTTTAAAGCATCATTAAAGAAGTGGGGCCTGGCAGACAGCGCTGCATGTGAGTGTGGAGACCCTGAGCAGACTGTTGACCACATCCTGACCATCTGCCCCCTATACAAACCACCCTCGGAAGCCAGCCTCTTTGATGTGGGACCAGAGTTAAGGGCATGGCTACAAGATACGGAGTTGGACCTCTGACGTTACACGAAAGAAGAAGACTATCAAACTTTCCAAAGATCAGAGTTGGGACGGGCACGCACACACACACACAGAAAAGGAGAATGGCTTATATGAGCTATCCAGTTCATATATCAACTTATATCAACTATCCAGTTCGTTTTTATAGTGTAACGTTACTTGAAGGAGAGAGAGAGAGAGAGAGAGAGAGAGAGAGAGAGAGAGAGAGAGAGAGAGAGAGAGAGAGAGAGAAGAGAGAGAGAGAGAGAGAGAGAGAGAGAGAGAGAGAGAGAGAGAGAGAGAGAGAGAGAGAGAGAGAGAGAGAGAGAGAGAGAGAGAGAGAGAGAGAGAGAGACTGAGACTTGTTACGTGCTCTCGGAATTGTCTCGGAGTTGTCTTGGAATGGATTTGGTAGTTTTTTTCTGCGTCTCCGTAGACTGTGCCGCACCACCGTTTTACCGATTTATGTATAATTTTGCTAGCTCGCCAACGTTACTGTGATTAAAGCAAACTAAAAAAAAAAAAAAAAAAAATCAGGGGGGGCGGGGGTTACCGTTAGCAGGGAGGGCCGCTCCGCCAAGGCAATGGTAGGGGAAACACTGAGCTTGGTGGTGGTGACCTCGCTGATGTTGGTGCTGATGCAGTCCAGGGTGGAGGAGGTCAAGGTATCAATGTTCGTGTGAAAGTCCACTGTGGCTCCGCAGCAAAGTTACTCCAGTTGGTGTTTTGAAACCAATGCCCTCGGGCCAGACTTTCACAGATTTAACAATGGGCTTGATTCGCTTGATGAGTGGTTGGTATTTGGGTAGGAGGAACAGTGAGATGTGGTCTGACTGGCCCAGGTGGGCGAGAGGGAGGGCCTTGTAAGCGTATTTGGCACAACGTGAAGTAGGCATTTCCGGTAGGACTTCCGGGTTGACAATGGTTCTTCCGGTCCCATCAAAATACATTGTTTTCAGCAACTTTTCTCCTGTTATTTAAACAACTTTGTCGTCACAGAGAGGTAATGAAACGTTTGTATTATTATATTATAGAATGTATTTAATAAGCAAATGTTTGTCAGCAGGGTTTTTGGGCTGTATTTCATGTAAAAACGTTTACTCTTAGTTAGCCAAATTAGCATTTTAGCTAATATGATGAGACATGATCAATGAATTGCTGTTGTCACCATTGCGTTTGTTAGACCCCCATATGGACTTGTTTGATAATCAGAAGACATTTTATCATGTTATGCCGATCTGGGAAGCTTATTATGCTGCATGCATGTATTTTCTCCTGTTTACCTGCATGTAATGCTATCTGTAATGCTATCTGCAGGATATACACCAAGCTCACCAAGTCAAATGTACTTCTATGTGCAAGACATTATACCTAAAAGAATGCAGCATTCTTTATGTGTGATTCTCACACATACATTTATGAAAATCTATGAAAATCTAATCCTTTCCCATCTCGTTTTTGCATACAGGGACCTGCTGCGAGTAGCATTCAACATCCCACTGTTGCTATCCCTGCTCCAGAATCCCTGCTCCAGAATGAAGAAAGGCACTGTGAAATATATGAAGAGGGCGGCCAGTTCTCACGAGTTTTGTTCAGTCCCTCTTTGCTCTACCTCATTCTGTTCTATGAGTTTTCATAAGTTCCCAGCTGATGCTGATGCTAATGAATTCTGCAATGAATCTCTATTAACAATTCAACAGGAATTTTGATATGGCTCCCTCAGTGTATCACGATATATACGATATCTCTGAAAAGGCATATCGTGGAGATATTGTATTGTCTCTGTTATGGTTTGTAACCGACCCCAATCGCACAACACAAGACAGGTATGATGGTTTGCCAAGAAACAGATATTTATTGAACAACAGGGAAATGCAGGGAAAAGGGCACTGTCCCTTTAAGGGAGAATCACAAATACAGGAATATAATATGAGGGGAAGGAAAGGTGCCTTTAAGAGGCGGGCAGGAAAAGGGAACACTAAGGGAAAGAAAGGGAACGCCTAAGGGAAGGTTAAGGGAACGCCTTGGGACAGAGGAACTAGAGACTAGGTAAACCAGGGACAAGGAGAACTAGGGAGAGAGGACTAGGGACTAGGAGAGCTAGGGAACAGGAGAAACAGGGACTAGGGGAACTAGGGACAAGGAACTAGGTGGAACTAGTAGGGGAGAACTTGGGACCAGGAACTAGGTGGAACTAGAAAGGGGAGAACTAGGGAACAGGAACTAGGTGGAACTAGAAGGGGAGAACTTGGGACCAGGAACTAGGTGGAACTAGAAGGGGAGAACTAGGGAACAGGAACTAGGTGGAACTAGAAAAGGGGAGAACTAGGGAACAGGAACTAGGTGGAACTAGAAAGGGGAGAACTAGGGAACAGAGGGGACTGAGGCCCGCGGAGGCGGGCTGGGAAACAGGGAGGAACTGGGAGGACTGGTGGAAATCATCTGGGCCGCTCTGCAGGACAGAGGAGATAGTTAATGCACAAAAGGGAAAAAGCAGAGCAGGTGCAGAACAGTCCAAATAACAAAGTGAACAAAGTAATAATATCTTCGTGTGACAAACACACAGGGGGAGATGTAAAGTCCAAAAATACTATTCTAAGTGAGAACCAAAAACAGAGGCAATACGCTGGGGAACAGCAGCGGGACGAGGGCAAGGGGCATTACGCTGAGTGAGTGACATCACAATCAAAACTCACCCAGGCGTATGCGTAAAGGTACAGGGGCAGCAGCGGGAACGGGGGCAAGGGCACTACGCTGGGTGAGTGACATCACAATCAAAACTCACCCAGGCGTATGCGTAAAGGTACAGGGACAGCAACGGCGGGGTGCCGGCTGTCCGAGCCGAGGACAGAGTGGTGCAGGAACAGGCATCGGGGCGAGAGCGTCGCCACCGGGGCGCCGGCTGTCCGAGCCGAGGACAGAGTGGTGCTGGAACAGGCGGCGGTGGCGATGGCGGTGGCGAGGGTATCGCCACCGGGGAGCCGGCAGTCCGAGCCGAGGACAGAGTGGTGCTGGAACAGGCGGCGGTGGCGAAGGTGTCGTCACCGGGTAGCCGACTGTCGGAGCCGAGGACAGAGTGGTGCTGGAACAGGCGGCGGTGGCGAAGGTGTCGTCACCGGGTAGCCGACTGTCGGAGCCGAGGAACAGAGTGGTGCGCCACTGCTTGAGTGCGCACCGGAACCAAGAGACGCGTCGGGGTGCGTCTGCGAGGAGGAGTGTGCCAAGCACGAAGGTCTAGAAGATGCGCGTTGCGCGCTGGTCTGGAGAGCGTGCCAAGCTCGAGGGTTCTTGGAAGATGCGCGTTGCGCGCTGGTCTGGAGAGCGTGCCAAGCTCGAGGGTTCTTGGAAGATGCGCGTTGCGCGCTGGTCTGGAGAGCGTGCCAAGCTCGAGCGTCCTTGGAAGATGCGCGTTGCGCGCTGGTCTGGAGAGCGTGCCAAGCTCGAGGGTTCTTGGAAGATGCGCGTTGCGCGCTGGTCTGGAGAGCGTGCCAAGCTCGAGCGTCCTTGGAAGATGCGCGTTGCGCGCTGAGGACTGGAGAGCGTCTGCGCTGGTCTGGATGTGCGTCAGGACGAACAGCTGCGCGGGGGTCTGCAGTGGAACGCTGGGGTGCCTCCCGTGGAAGTACAGGGAGCGCAGACCAGTCTCCCCCACAGGCAACGGCGACAGCTGGCGAAGGCTGGAGCAAACATCTCGACGCCGGAGAATGGAACAGCATAGGCAGACAGAGGATCTCCCGAAAGAGTCTAGATGTTTAGAGAATATGACTCGGCAAGTATACAACACGACCCCAAGCCAAAACGAGGGGAAGCGCCCTGGTATTTAAAGCCCAAAGGGGGACTAATTAGCCTGCCACCACAGGTGCGAGAGATAATAGAATATCGAACAGGTGTGGCCACTAAGGGTAAGGAACGAGAGGGTGGGGGCTAGAGAGAGTGAGTGAGAAGGGAAAATAAACAGTATAGAAGGGAAATAAACAGTATAGGCTTAAAGAAACAGAGAAAAGGTAGTGAGCAGCGGGCAAAACCTCACAGTATCCCCCCCTCCAACGGGAGCCACCCGGCGACCCAAAACAAATACAGACAGAGTGGCAGGGGGCAAAACAAGAGGTACTGGCCAAGCCAGCAGGGGAAGCCACCACAAGAGTGGGGCTAGCAAAAGAAACAGGGTCGCCGAGGGGTAACTGGGGGAACTGGTCTAGAGGAACTGGTCTAGAGGAACTGGGTCTAGAGAACAAGTCTAGAGGAACTGGTCTAGAGAACTGGTCTAGAGAACTGGTCTAGAGAACTGGGCTAGAGAACTGGTCTAGAGAACTGGTTTAGAGAACTGGTCTAGAGAACTGGTCTAGAGGAACTGGTCTAGAGGAACTGGGTCTAGAGAACTGGTCTAGAGCAACTGGTCTAGAGGAACTGAGGGGCAAGCAGGGTAGCAAAGGGGTAACCATGGTAGCACCGGGAAAGGGCTAGCAGAGGGAAGGTTGCTGCCAGGGCAATGATAGCTACAGGGCCTATGCTAGCTGTACTGCTACTTCAACATAGAGGCTGCGCTAGCTGCCGAGCTAGGCTAGCAGAGGGAAAGGGTAGCTGCCAAGGCACTGATAGCTACAGGGCCTCTGCTAGCTGTACTGCTACATCTACATAGAGGCTGCGCTAGCTGCCGGAGCTAGGCTGGCAGACAGGGCTGGACCAGCATGAGAGAACAAGCTAGCTGGAAGGACAGTCCTAGCTGTGGGAATACTGACCTTGCTAGCTGAAGGGCAGTCCTAGCAGTGGGAGAAACTACACAAAAAAGTGGAGGCCATGCAGAGGGACCGGGTTAGCTGCTTGGGCCTGGCTAGCTACAGGGCCTATGCCAGCTGCAAGGCTGCATTAACATAGAGGCTGTGCTAACAGCCGGGGCCAAGCTAGCAGACCGGGGCCATGCAGAGGGAAACTGGGTTAGCTGCCAGGGCATGGCTAGCTACAGGGCCCATGCCAGCAGCAAGGGCTGCATAAACATAGAGGCTGTGCTAGCAGCCGGGGCAAGACTAGCAGACAGGGGCTCTGCTGAGGGACTGGGTTAGCCGCCAGGGCATGGCTAGCTACAGGGGGGTCAAACAGGGCAAAACGGGAAGCAAACAGGGGAGCTAACCGGGGAGACTAACAAGCTAAACAGGGAAGCTAAACTGGGCTAAACAGGGGAGTAACAGGCTAACAAGGGAGCTAAACAGGACTAACAAGGAAGCTAAACTGGGCTAACAGGGAAGCTAACAGGGCTAACAGGGGAGCTAGAGGGGAACAAGAGGGAACAAGAAAAAAAAGGCAAACTCAACATACACCGTCTGTGCTGGCTGGGGTCGTCGATTTGGTGGGGTCGTACTGTTATGGTTTGTAACCGACCCCAATCGCACAACACAAGACAGGTATGATGGTTTGCCAAGAAACAGATATTTATTGAACAACAGGGAAATGCAGGGAAAAGGGCACTGTCCCTTTAAGGGAGAATCACAAATACAGGAATATAATATGAGGGGAAGGAAAGGTGCCTTTAAGAGGCGGGCAGGAAAAGGGAACACTAAGGGAAAGAAAGGGAACGCCTAAGGGAAGGTTAAGGGAATGCCTTGGGACAGAGGAACTAGAGACTAGGTAAACCAGGGACAAGGAGAACTAGGGAGAGAGGACTAGGGACTAGGAGAGCTAGGGAACAGGAGAAACGGGGACTAGGGGAACTAGGGACAAGGAACTAGGTGGAACTAGTAGGGGAGAACTTGGGACCAGGAACTAGGTGGAACTAGAAAGGGGAGAACTAGGGAACAGGAACTAGGTGGAACTAGAAGGGGAGAACTTGGGACCAGGAACTAGGTGGAACTAGAAGGGGAGAACTAGGGAACAGGAACTAGGTGGAACTAGAAAAGGGGAGAACTAGGGAACAGGAACTAGGTGGAACTAGAAAGGGGAGAACTAGGGAACAGAGGGGACTGAGGCCCGCGGAGGCGGGCTGGGAAACAGGGAGGAACTGGGAGGACTGGTGGAAATCATCTGGGCCGCTCTGCAGGACAGAGGAGATAGTTAATGCACAAAAGGGAAAAAGCAGAGCAGGTGCAGAACAGTCCAAATAACAAAGTGAACAAAGTAATAATATCTTCGTGTGACAAACACACAGGGGGAGATGTAAAGTCCAAAAATACTATTCTAAGTGAGAACCAAAAACAGAGGCAATACGCTGGGGAACAGCAGCGGGACGAGGGCAAGGGGCATTACGCTGAGTGAGTGACATCACAATCAAAACTCACCCAGGCGTATGCGTAAAGGTACAGGGGCAGCAGCGGGAACGGGGGCAAGGGCACTACGCTGGGTGAGTGACATCACAATCAAAACTCACCCAGGCGTATGCGTAAAGGTACAGGGACAGCAACGGCGGGGTGCCGGCTGTCCGAGCCGAGGACAGAGTGGTGCAGGAACAGGCATCGGGGCGAGAGCGTCGCCACCGGGGCGCCGGCTGTCCGAGCCGAGGACAGAGTGGTGCTGGAACAGGCGGCGGTGGCGATGGCGAGGGTATCGCCACCGGGGAGCCGGCAGTCCGAGCCGAGGACAGAGTGGTGCTGGAACAGGCGGCGGTGGCGAAGGTGTCGTCACCGGGTAGCCGACTGTCGGAGCCGAGGACAGAGTGGTGCTGGAACAGGCGGCGGTGGCGAAGGTGTCGTCACCGGGTAGCCGACTGTCGGAGCCGAGGAACAGAGTGGTGCGCCACTGCTTGAGTGCGCACCGGAACCAAGAGACGCGTCGGGGTGCGTCTGCGAGGAGGAGTGTGCCAAGCACGAAGGTCTAGAAGATGCGCGTTGCGCGCTGGTCTGGAGAGCGTGCCAAGCTCGAGGGTTCTTGGAAGATGCGCGTTGCGCGCTGGTCTGGAGAGCGTGCCAAGCTCGAGGGTTCTTGGAAGATGCGCGTTGCGCGCTGGTCTGGAGAGCGTGCCAAGCTCGAGCGTCCTTGGAAGATGCGCGTTGCGCGCTGGTCTGGAGAGCGTGCCAAGCTCGAGGGTTCTTGGAAGATGCGCGTTGCGCGCTGGTCTGGAGAGCGTGCCAAGCTCGAGCGTCCTTGGAAGATGCGCGTTGCGCGCTGAGGACTGGAGAGCGTCTGCGCTGGTCTGGATGTGCGTCAGGACGAACAGCTGCGCGGGGGTCTGCAGTGGAACGCTGGGGTGCCTCCCGTGGAAGTACAGGGAGCGCAGACCAGTCTCCCCCACAGGCAACGGCGACAGCTGGCGAAGGCTGGAGCAAACATCTCGACGCCGGAGAATGGAACAGCATAGGCAGACAGAGGATCTCCCGAAAGAGTCTAGATGTTTAGAGAATATGACTCGGCAAGTATACAACACGACCCCAAGCCAAAACGAGGGGAAGCGCCCTGGTATTTAAAGCCCAAAGGGGGACTAATTAGCCTGCCACCACAGGTGCGAGAGATAATAGAATATCGAACAGGTGTGGCCACTAAGGGTAAGGAACGAGAGGGTGGGGGCTAGAGAGAGTGAGTGAGAAGGGAAAATAAACAGTATAGAAGGGAAATAAACAGTATAGGCTTAAAGAAACAGAGAAAAGGTAGTGAGCAGCGGGCAAAACCTCACAGTCTCAACAATATTTATCACCATATTGCCCACCCCTACCTGGACAGGTCCAAAGCGAGAGTCAACCAAGGGTTGATCTGCAGACATCCCCATGGTACAGACTAATGGCCTGGACAGGGGGGCAACGTTTTTATAAGCCTCTTCCACCTTGAGCACAGAGAGGTCAGGGAGAGGTCCAGCAAGTGCCTTGTAGAGTGTGCTTCTGTAACACAGATGAGTGATGCTAGTTGGTTTACACATTTTCTCTTGAATATAATTTAGTTTTAATCTATATTATTGTGAATAACTGGTGTGTATTGTTTTCAGTATTCAGTATTTATCCTTGAAAGAAAAACAGTAGTCCATATTTACATATATACCTAATTCCTCCTTCTGTTCCTGTCGCCCTGGACTTCGATAACACTGCTTTGGTACTTACCAGCAGTAATGATTAAGCAGGTAGACCATGACCAGAGAACACAGCCATGAACAGGCTTTGAACAGAGAACAAGTTCATTAACATGCAATCAACAGAACTCCATATGCTAATGATAACACTGCTGTGATACTTACCAGCAAGCAGGTAGACCATGAACAGAGAACACAGCCATGAACAGGCCTCCAGAGGGCACCCATTTGCGAATCAGATGCACCCCAAAAAATATATGTTAATTCTCTAAAAATTATAATTGGTCGCACCAGTGGCTGTGTTCTCTGGTCATGGTCTACCTGCTTAATCAGGTTACCTTGCCTATATTATTACCTAGTACCCACTATGCTAATTATGCACTCATGTCTGTAGCACTCAAGTTTGATGAACAATCTTACTTAGCCTTAGCTGCCAGAGTTGTACCCTTCCTGCTGACTTGCTGTACAGAACTTGTAAGTCGCTTTGGATAAAAGCGTTCAGCTAAATGACTAAATGTAAATGTAAATGTATTTGGTGGAAAGACGACCATAAACTCTTAACAGAACTGGTGTTGCTTTTATTGCTTCAAACTCTTTATTTAAGTTAATATACAATCGATAGACAATCGACCATCCATATGTGTTTGTGCACCACTTATTTCCTATTGTATAACAATTGTTTGAGTTTTAAAATCTTATTTTATTGAATTTGAATAAAGACATAATGACATAAGACTCTCGTCTCTCGAGACATATGTTATAGGACCCGCTGGTCTCGATAAACTCTGACCTTATTGATTTAGATTGATCTATATTTGATATAAAACCAGGTCTCGATCCACCATCCCTACACATCAGTCAGGGCGAGAGTAGTGGAAGAAGATCCTTCCAGGAAGCCGGCCTGTTTCACACCATCCTGTCACTTTCAAACCACCTGATCCCTCGCAGCTCTCCCGCGGTCCCGGCTCGCCGTGGGAAGCCTCGGGATCCTGGCATTCTGGAATTCCAAAGTGATTCCTTTATGGTGACAGAGAGCGGAACTCCCCGACCCCTGCCTGTCTGCCTGCCCCGCTTCCTCCGTTTCTCTGCATCACTTCCCTTCCTAGAATTTCACAATGTCCTCCTAATATACAGCCTTCCCTTTAGTCTCTCTCTCTGTCTCTCTCTCTGTCTCTCTAGCTCCCTCTCCCATGTGACCGATCCGTGTCCTCAGCCTCTTTTTTCGAAAGCATCCAGCTCCTCGACTGCTCTTGATCCGCAGGTCACAGGTGGAGGGCCGCCCCGCGGCGGGGCCGTTAGGCTCACTGTCACACAGCTCACTGACTCACAAACAACCCGTGACCCACTCAGCTAAACATGAGGCTTTTGTTTTTCCTCTTCGCCAACTGTTCCATCCCTCGGTTAACATGCCTGGAAAATAGGCAGGCATGCTTGTATACATGCAAAACAGATTTTGTGAGTCATCGCCTAACGATGAGCGACATGTTAGATCACCCCGCCCCCCCCCCCCCCCCCCTACAACTGACACTGACCCAAAGTGCCCCCGTCTACCAAGGTCCTGTCAGCTATTTGACCTCTGACCTTATTATTGACTGTTAGTTTAGCCGCCATACTGTTTCTTCTCCGTGTCTCTGGGGGTTTCCATATGTGTCTCTGTCTCTGCGCTGTGCCTCGTTCTCTTTACTCTTCCTCTTTACACGTACTATAATCCCATCCCTCTTTGAATGGCTGCATTTCTATAGTACTTTTCTAGTACAACAGCTCAAAGCTCTTTACAGCGGAATGACTGCATGCGTTTTCTTTTGTTTTTCAGTATGGGTGGCCCAAGTGGGAGTCAAACCCATAACTCTGGCTGTGTGAGTCTGTGGTCTAGTAGTCTACCCACTGAGCTACACAAGATCATGACTAGTCTTCTACCCACTGAGCTACACAAGACCATGAGTAGTCTTCTACCCACTGAGCTACACAAGACCATGACTAGTCTTCTACCCACTGAGCTACACAAGATCATAACTAGTCTTCTACCCACTGAGCTACACAAGATCATGACTAGTCTTCTACCCACTGAGCTACACAAGACCATGACTAGTCTTCTACCCACTGAGCTACACAAGACCATGACTAGTCTTCTACCCACTGAGCTACACAAGACCATGACTAGTCTTCTACCCACTGAGCTACACAAGACCATGACTAGTCTTCTACCCACTGAGCTACACAAGACCATGACTAGTCTTCTACCCACTGAGCTACACAAGATCATGACTAGTCTTCTACCCACTGAGCTACACAAGACCATGCTATCTTATCTTATCTTATCTTATTCTTAGCTACACAGGAACACGACTAGCTACACAGGAACACAACTACACAGGAACACGACTAGCTACACAGGACCATGACTAGCTACACAGGAACACGACTAGCTACACAGGACCACGACTAGCTACACAGGACCATGACTAGCTACACAGGAACACGACTAGCTACACAGGAACACAACTACACAGGAACACGACTAGCTACACAGGACCATGACTAGCTACACAGGAACACGACTAGCTACACAGGACCACGACTAGCTACACAGGACCACGACTAGCTACACAGGAACACGACTAGCTACACAGGAACACGACTAGCTACACAGGAACACAACTAGCTACACAGGAACACGACTAGCTACACAGGAACACGACTAGCTACACAGGAACACAACTAGCTACACAGGAACACGACTAGCTACACAGGAACACGACTAGCTACACAGGAACATGACTAGCTACACAGGAACATGACTAGCTACACAGGAACACGACTAGCTACACAGGACCACAACTAGCTACACAGGACCACGACTAGCTACACAGGAACATGACTAGCTACACAGGACCACGACTAGCTACACAGGAACACGACTAGCTACACAGGAACACGACTAGCTACACAGGAACACGACTAGCTACACAGGACCACGACTAGCTACACAGGAACACGACTACACAGGACCACGACTAGCTACACAGGACCACGACTAGCTACACAGGAACACGACTAGCTACACAGGAACACGACTAGCTACACAGGACCACGACTAGCTACACAGGAACACGACTACACAGGACCACGACTAGCTACACAGGACCACGACTAGCTACACAGGAACACGACTAGCTACACAGGAACATGACTAGCTACACAGGAACACGACGAGCTACACAGGAACACAACTAGCTACACAGGAACACGACTAGCTACACACGACCACAACTAGCTACACAGGAACACGACTACACAGGACCACGACTAGCTACACACGACCACAACTAGCTACACAGGAACACGACTAGCTACACAGGAACACGACTAGCTACACAGGAACACGACTAGCTACACAGGAACATGACTAGCTACACAGGAACATGACTAGCTACACAGGACCACAACTAGCTACACAGGAACATGACTAGCTACACAGGACCACGACTAGCTACACAGGACCACGACTAGCTACACAGGAACACGACTACACAGGACCACGACTAGCTACACAGGAACACGACTAGCTACACAGGAACATGACTAGCTACACAGGAACACAACTAGCTACACAGGAACACGACTAGCTACACAGGAACATGACTAGCTACACAGGAACATGACTAGCTACACAGGAACATGACTAGCTACACAGGAACACAACTAGCTACACAGGAACACGACTAGCTACACAGGAACACAACTAGCTACACAGGAACACGACTAGCTACACAGGAACATGACTAGCTACACAGGAACACAACTAGCTACACAGGAACATGACTAGCTACACAGGAACACAACTAGCTACACAGGAACATGACTAGCTACACAGGAACATGACTAGCTACACAGGAACACGACTACACAGGACCACGACTAGCTACACAGGAACACGACTAGCTACACAGGACCATGACTAGCTACACAGGAACACAACTAGCTACACAGGAACACGACTAGCTACACAGGACCACGACTAGCTACACAGGAACACGACTAGCTACACAGGAACATGACTAGCTACACAGGAACACGACTAGCTACACAGGAACATGACTAGCTACACAGGAACACGACTAGCTACACAGGAACACAACTAGCTACACAGGAACACGACTAGCTACACAGGACCATGACTAGCTACACAGGAACACAACTAGCTACACAGGAACACGACTAGCTACACAGGACCACGACTAGCTACACAGGAACACGACTAGCTACACAGGACCACGACTAGCTACACAGGAACACGACTAGCTACACAGGAACATGACTACACAGGACCACGACTACACAGGACCACGACTAGCTACACAGGAACATGACTAGCTACACAGGACCACGACTAGCTACACAGGACCACGACTAGCTACACAGGAACACGACTAGCTACACAGGACCACGACTAGCTACACAGGACCACGACTAGCTACACAGGAACACGACTAGCTACACAGGACCACGACTAGCTACACAGGAACACGACTAGCTACACAGGACCACGACTAGCTACACAGGACCACGACTAGCTACACAGGAACATGACTAGCTACACAGGAACATGACTACACAGGACCACGACTACACAGGAACACGACTAGCTACACAGGACCACGACTAGCTACACAGGACCATGACTAGCTACACAGGAACACGACTAGCTACACAGGACCACGACTACACAGGACCACGACTAGCTACACAGGACCACGACTAGCTACACAGGACCACGACTACACAGGACCACGACTAGCTACACAGGAACACGACTAGCTACACAGGACCACGACTACACAGGACCACGACTAGCTACACAGGAACACGACTAGCTACACAGGAACACGACTAGCTACACAGGAACACGACTAGCTACACAGGACCACGACTAGCTACACAGGACCATGACTAGCTACACAGGAACACGACTAGCTACACAGGACCACGACTACTCTTTTACCCACTGAGCTACAAAGGACCATGAGTCGTCTCCGTGTTCTTCTTCCTTTACCCCCTTCGCCACTCCCACTTCTCTCTCATGTCTTTCATGTCTCTTTTCCTTTGTGAAAGCTATCTCTTTCTTTGGTCTCCATGTTGTACCTTGAGCTTCTCTCTCTCCCTCTCTCCCTCTCTATTGCCTCTATATCTATCATCCCTGTCTCTCTTCACATGCTTTGTTAGGGGGCCATCCATTTCAACGGCCTTGTGGACAGACAGCCGAGTGCCTCTCTCTGGTCGTGTTCCTTCCACGCAGCCCCTCCAGGTGCTTCTGGCGGAACAGTGACCGCCTGGCCGAGCGCGTTTCTCTCTCCCCCGTCTCCCGGCGGTGTCCAAGGTTAAAGTTGATCCGTTGAAGCAGAGGCAGCGAAATGAGGAATAATCATCCATTTATTCCCAGCTCTATATGGCCTCCCTCCAACTGTAATTATCCAAGCAGGTATTCCCAGATTCCCAGTGTGATTGGGAACAGTTTCAGCATGTGTGTGTGCATGCGTGTGCGGACATATGTGTGTTTATGTGCACGTGTGTGTGTGTGTGTGTGTGTGTGTGTGTGTGTGTGTGTGTGTGTGTGTGTGTGTGTGTGTGTGTGTGTGTGTGTGTGTGTGTGTGTGTGTGTGTGTGTGTGTGTGTGTGTGTGTGTGTGTGTGTGTGTGTGTGTGTGTGTGTGTGTGTGTGTGTGTGTGTGTGTGTGTGTGTGTGTGTGTGTGTGTGTAGCAGGAGAGGCCGCAGGCCTGTCAGAGTGTTTAGAGTTAGCGTCACAGCGCTGTCTACTGCAGAGTAATGGAGGTCTTATAGAGCACCAGCACACTGTAAATCTCCATCTCTCAGAGGGGAGGGAGGGAACGCACTGGCAAGTTTACAATGAGAAACGCCGGCCATACATCTGGTGTGTGTCTGAACTGAGGTAAGGATGTGTTCCATTGTTGTGTTTCTGTGTACTTTGGAGGGGGCAACCCTGACGGGCGGAGTCAGACAAATAGGCAACCAATGAGGGTTAATGAGGCCTGTTCGGAGGCTGAGCCCCGGTTTGTCATGGGTTAATTTGACAGGAGCATTGGACTTTGACTCCGAGTGGATGTAATGAAAGGATCAATTGTGGAACCGAGTTCATATGTGGGGTGTGAGGGCAAAGGTCAAATGCTCAAGTTGAGCAGCTCAATCTAGATAATTATTATAGATAAAAGGACGGATTGCTTGTAATAATTTGGCAATGTACCCTATAGTTCATTATATAGGCTTAGTTCATTATATAGACTTAGTTCATTATATAGGCTTAGTTCAAGTGAAGGGATTTCTGCTCATATTTATTCACTGAGTAGCGGTTGTTTGACACATGCTTGAGTGGCACATTCTCTAACAATGAGTGATAGCTGTTGCTGTTGGTAGTCTGTTGCTATTGACACAGCCGGCTGTTTATTAGGGCAATAGAGAGGTAAATATTGAATGGAACAGTCAAACAGAGATGCTATAGGTCTATAGAGATGCAGGCTGATTCGTCTATGGTGTGGTGGTTTAAACAAGAGCCAGATGCCGTCCTGGCTTCGCCATAGTAGCCATTAACCCCACTTAACATCCACGGGCGAGGGTTTTGAGATCTTCCATTTTCCACCCATGTGTCATGTCCTGTCCGTCATCGGCCAGTCAGCGGCCTGGCCTAACTGCCATCACGGTTGATCCCTTCAGACGAGGCTTTTGTTGGATGTCACAGATGGAAGCCCTGCTGGAAGCAAGGGAAAAGCCCAACCGTCAAACGCAGGTCCAAATGGTACAGTACCACAAGAGAGTCAAGCGCCGGTCGGGCCTCTCATTGCCCCTGCTAGTGTGCTGTTCTGTGAAACCTCAGCTGGTCGGGCTGATGTAACAGCGGGTCACGGGCCAGGCTGTTGCATAAGTCCTGGAGCCACATGAAGGAGCCGGGCCTGGACATCAGAATATCTTGAAAATCACCGTGGTAACTTCCACAGAACCACACGATCCATCTGCGCAGGCTACTGGCCAAGTGCTCGGTTTACAGCTCCACTATGTTTTTCTCACTCTCTCTCTCTCTTTCTCTGTCTCTCTCTTTCTCTGTCCCTCTCTTTGTTTGTCTTTTTCAATTTCTCTTTCTCTCAATAATGGCTGCAAATCAAAGCCTGCTGTACTAGAGGGAAATGGGCACAAACACTGTTAGCCTGCTTATACTGTACTTTTGACACACAGACACACACACACACACACACACACACACACACACACACACACACACACACACACACACACACACACACACACACACACACACACACACACACACACACACACACACACACACACACACACACACACACACACACAAACACACAAACACACAAACACACACACACATAACTGTGGACCTTTATCTAATTATAAAGGTAGACAATCATTGTCGACAACAAAGGCTACATGATTGTACTTTTAACCAGCTTTGCATCAGTCAGTCTGCTGTGGCATGTCCTCGTGAGACCACTTGTAGTAGGCACAGCTGAAGTAGCTTAATAATGTTAGTTACAGCGTTCATGTTTCATTAACCATGTAACTGCTTCATGCTTCGTGGTCCCATCCTCCCACAGTAACGTTAAATGACCATCTGTCCCGACGGCTTCTTCTTGATGTTGCCACAGTCGCTGGCTACCATTTCTGTAACAAAGAACACAGTTTGCTGATATTTGGACATGGTTTAGCAGGAGATGTAAAACATATCATAAAATCCAATATGGTGGACTTTATGGGTCCTTGAGGCAAATTTGTAGAGTGAAGATAGATGGATGTCTGTACCAAGATTTGTGTAAATCAGACTTACAAGTCATGAGTTTCACTATAGCACCCAGGGGTCGCATCCCTGGCCTCCTGAACATTTACAACAAGCGGTGCAGGGGGAAGGCGAAGAGAATCATCAAGGACTCCAGCCACCCGAACAACTGCCTCTTTGAACTGCTGCGGTCAGGCAAGCGATACCGGAGTCTTAAGGTGAGCACAGAAAGACTCAGAAGAAGCTTCTATCCCCAGGCCATCAGGCTGCTCAACGAACAATAAACACTATGCAACAACCATCAATTGCACATAGCACACACACCCACACACTCACTTAAACAAACAACACACTGCAGCACCCACTCTCCACACTTTAGATCACACAAACACACTTTATATTTATTGATAAAGGATTTGCACTACAACTCGTACACCTACTGTAAATTGTACCTAAATTGTACCTCATCCCATTTCTGCTTTGCACTATATAGTATTGTATATTAGTACACTGCATAGTATATTGTTATATGGTAACTCAGTTACGTCTATTATGCATTGTTACAACCCTGGCTCAAAGGCATGCAACCAACACCAAAACCCCGTGCTCTAACTCAAAGTGCTACTATATCAAGGAACTATTAATGTAAATGTAAACTAATGTACTAATGTAAACCCAACGGACAAGGACTGGAAGAACGTGACAGCTCTCCCTCTAAGCACTGACCCTGCATGTGTGTTACTAGGGCTGGCTTTAAAGCTCCCAGCAGGTAACCAATCAGCACTAATTGGCTAATTGGCAGCCCTCACCTGCATGCCCCGTGACACAGGAGTGATCAGGCCTGCCTGCACAGTGACACAGGAGTGATCAGGCTCCTGGTACATAACAGCATCGAACATTGTACATATGTCTATATTGAACACTGTGACCTAATTTTTTACTTCTAATTTACATGCTATACTATGTTATTTTATTTCATACTTATCTTGTCTTGCACAGTCTCTGGAGCGTAACAGTAAGAAGCATTTTGTATAAAAGTATTCTGTACTTCTGTATGACAACTATTAAAGAAACTTGAAACTCCTGTCAACCTATGTGGCAAGTTTCATCCACTATGGTCTTTTAGTTGGTAGTGCAACCTGTTTTTTTCCATCAGTCAGTCTGCTGTGGCATGTCCTTGCGTAGTAGGCACAGCTGAAGTAGCTTATTAACCACTTAACCACTTAAGAATGGGCAAAAATGGGGCTATTTTTCTTTATAATTTTTTTGACTGCATAAAGTAATTTGCGACTTTATACTTATAGTCTGCTAGTCTGGTCTCTTTTGAAAGGTAACATTCTGAAGTTTCTTACACAAAAAAGAAAAATCACTTTGGGTGCTAATGAAATAGAGTAACAGAGGTTTGAACACACTGAAGTAAAAGTTCTGTGTACTTACATTTCTGTTTACTGGTTGCCAGATGCCTGTTTTTAAGTTCCAGCTGAGAGGTAGGAGCTGGAAAACATAATGGTTACATAACAAAGGTTTTTGTAATGTGTGTACCGGTAAAAATGTGCATCCGGTTTGGCCGAGTCCTCAATGGACCAGTCACCTGTGATGGCGAAAATTATTGACCATCTTTGTAGCCAATGAAATTCTGTAGCCAATTCTATCCCATGCAGGGGCTGATCGCAATGAGAAAGGGGTAGAAGAAGCATTCATGTTTCTTTAACCATATAACTGCGTCATGTTTTGTAGTCACATCCTCCCACGGTAATGTTAAATTACCATCTGTCTGCTGTTCTTGACATTGCCACGGTCGCTGGCTACCATTTCTGTAATGAAAGATTTCAATTTACATTTTGACTCTGTATTCTGTACAGACTAGGCCGTTTTACATCATGCAGAATTGCCGTGAGACATCCGTGAGTTATTAATTAGATAACTAGTTTAATGTGTTTTAGCTTCGCTCTGGGATTTCTGATTCCAAACGGCAGGCACCTGCACTGTGTTTACACATGGTTCAGCTAGCATGTGTTCATAGTGTTAAGCTAAACTGCCATTTCCCGACGGTTCTCGTCTTCTCTTTGACACATTTGGTCGCACGCAAGTGTGTACGTGTTTTACATTTATTGGCCTATAATTGTGTTGATAATTTTGGAGCGGTGTAGAGCGGTCATCTTGTAATTGGAAGGTTCCCGGTTTGATTCCCACTCCTCCCAGGCAGCGCGTCGAAGTGTCCTTGGGCAAGACACTTAACCCCTAACTGCTCCCCATGAGCAGGTTGGCACCTTGCATGGTTGTGTGTGAATGTGTGAGTGAATGGGTGAAGGTGAGGAACAAATTGTAAAGCGCTTTGGATAAAAGCTCTATTATAAATGCACCATTTACCAACTCAGAAAATGGATGGAGAAATGGTGCATTGTGGATTCAAGCTGGTTGTGGCTGTCCATAATTAGGAAACACTAGACGCAGACGTAATCTGGTTGCATTGCAGTAGTGAACCTAGTGAATAGTGCAAGAGACTACCTATTGTGATCGTCATTCCAACCTTTCCCAAAGACGTAGGCCTACATTGAGGCTTGATGCCAAAGAACCAGGTCACAAAGTGCCATTATCAGAATAACCCGGTGAGTATAACTGTTATTACCACCACTGCTACTACAACTTTACTAGCAGCCCTCATAGTATGTGAAATGATCTTTAGACAGAACCAGCTGCCTTTGACCTGATGTGTGCAGAGTGTATTCAAGTTGCAGAGGCAGCTGGTCATGAAATACCTTTTCCTGAGAGATACGGAGGGCTATTGCATTTTATATATATATATATATATTTCTTTTTATCATTGATTTATCTGTATGTATATGTTTATAATCCTTACTTGCTGGAATATGCCAAATAGTCAAATGTTTTTTCATTTTTACAAGCACACCTGGTACATAAACGGAAGATTTAAAGCAGAATATGCACCACTTGTCAACGACAGTGAAGTCATGAAGCTGAAAGAGAAGTTTGGCCAAACAAAGCAGTTCAAAGCCACCAGTGCATCTGCAAGTTTGTGTTGAAAGCCAGCCAATCTAACGTTTGTAAATCTATTGCCATATGCATTATTTATTATCACGCTTTTAATCACTTTTTCACTTAGTGCAAGACAATGAGGCAGATATTATAGACATTTAAATATAAATTTTTTCTAAAGCACTTTAGTGTACAATGATTGTGCAAACTTTTAGCATGTATCTGTTTCTGTCGTCACAATTTGTGCATTACTGTATCTGTCTCTGCCCTTGTGTTTGGGAGGATTCAATGTCTGTTAAGGCCCATGTGAACGTGCTACAAAGTGAGTATCAGAAGACACATCCAGACATCTCAACTGTCAAAGACTGCATGGTGCAAACATTCTCCTGGAGACATTGTGAAATCATGGAAGGGGTGCCCATGGACAATGTAAATGGTAAATGGTACATTTATACAGTATATCGCTTTTATCCAAAGAGCTTTACAATTTGTTCCTCACATTTTACCCATTCACCATGCAAGGTGCCAACGTACACATCGCAAGCAGTTAGGGGTTAAGTATCTTGCTCAAGGACACTTCAAATGAACCTCTGCACGCGTTACGTTCCCCCAGTGAGACTCCTCGCTGTCAGGTATCGGAGGAGGCATGTGGTAGTTCTACACACCAGTAAAAAAGAAATTGAGTACACAAAACGTTTACTTCAGTGTGTTCAAACCTCTGTTACTATATTTCATTAGCACTCAAAGTGATTTTTTATTGTGTAAGAAACTTCAGAATAGAATATTACTTTCAAAAGAGACCAGACTCATACATGTGCTATAAGTATAAAGTACTGTATAATACATCGCAAATTACTTTGGGTATGCAATCATCAAAAAAGAAAAAGAAAACAGACCCATTTTTGCTCGATCCTTAGGAGGTTAAAATCCAATATGGTGGACTTCATTACCAATTCATAGAGCGAAGATAGACGGATGTCTGTACCAAGATTTGTGCAAATCTGATGTATGGTGTACAAGTTATAACATTTCATTATAGCACCCCCATCAGGTCACATCGCTGGCCTCCTATCAGCCTATGTGGCAAGTTGCATCCACTATGGTATTTTAATTGGCAAGCTATGCTGAGCATACACAGACACACACACACACACACACACACACACACACACACACACACACACACACACACACACACACACACACACACACACACACACACACACACACACACACACACACACACACACACACACACACACACACATACACACACATACAGACACACACAGTTACACACATGCAACGATTGCAATATTTATCCCCTTGCGTTCTGCCTGGTGTAGATAATAAAAATGTCTAAAGGTTGAGGTAATATAGTCTGTATAGGCCACAGTATTGAGACTTAACAGCATTTTACGAGCTATAATTACATTTCAGTGATATACTGAATGTGAATTATTATGAATAATAATGTCTTCATGTATATCTTTTTTGACAAGGTTGACAGAATCCATCCTTCAACAAGCGGTTTCTGTCATCGCTTCAGGGCAGGCTTCGCCAGTGTTTTTGCCAAATGTGCTCAAAGTTGCAGAGGGAATATCTCCCCTAGCAAAACAGTAAACTTACGCAGGATGCCCTGGCTGAAGATCTACCAGGTAGTGACAGTCACCTAATGAACCTGACAATAGAACGTTAGGTTATGGCTATAACCAAGTTCTGTGAGTAATGGTGACGCTCGGCGTCACTACTGCACTGTACCTCGCTCGTGCACGCGCACTGAATAAAAAATTCCACAATGTACCTTTACATCCCAACATCCGTCTGACCACACCCCTATCAGCTTACCTTCATAAGCAGGTGTGTGGCCACCTACTCGCCTCCTTCCCAAGCTTTCACCACAAGGTGAGATCAAGGGCAGCAGCGGCGTCTGACGCCGAGCGTCACCATTACTCACAGAACTTGGTTATAGCCATAACCTAACGTTCTGTATTGTATGGCTCCGCTCGGCGTCACTACTGCACAAGGGAGGCCGAGCGAGAGCCATCGCCCGACAAATGTACCCCGCTGAGGCCCCCCACAACCATCAGATCGGGGAGGACCGAGCCCCCCCGACCCCCCCTATTGGAGGTTCCCCGGAGGGCGACGGAACCGACCGTGCGAAGAGGCACTCAAGCAACTCAACGCACAGGGTGAGCAGACCGTGGCTTGACCCCACGACCACACACACGCACAACCCGCATGCCACCCGGGAACGAACGGAAGGAACAACCTCGTTACTGCCCCCAGAAATCATGGGGTCAAGAGCAAACCCAACCCCGTGGCAAGGCCGTAGCAGCGGAGCGCGAAGGAAGACCCAGACCCACTGAAGGGACTGGATCCCCTGGAAAACGGGGGCCCGGAGAGGTCAATGACGCCAGGCATCAAGACCCCACCAGGCGGTCACTTAGTGACACCGCCCCCCACATCGCCAGCATATTCGGATAAGGCCCCTCCAAGAGCGGGCCCTTTCCCCCCAATAGCACACCGCCTGGCACACTGACCCTGCAGAACAGGCAGTCAGCATGGCCGTAAGCACACAAAAAAGGTTAACCAACGGAAGCAGGCAGCGCACCGGGGAAACCAGGCAACAGGCTGTAACCTGAGCCTGGAGCACTGCGGACGAGACAGGCGCCAAAGGAGTTAGCTGAGAACAGCCCCCCCGGCGGAAGGGGCGTATGCTGGCGTTGTTGCATGACCAAGCCTCCATTAAAAAAAAACCACCCAGAGGGGTTGAGGCAGAGAAGGCTGACATGATTGGCAGACGTCATGAACGTGCAGGGGCACACTCAACCGGGTAACCCGGGAGTTGACACTGCTCCAACACACCAGGGAATCAACCACCTTGTCGTTACCCTATGCGGTGGTTGTTCCTATAACCCCTCAAGAAAAAACTCCAAAACACACCTGCGGGCATAACTGGCTATACCGCAGTACAAGTGTTTCAGTTTTAAAAAAAGGGTTATTCCAGGCCTACGGGTCGACGAAACATTACTTCGGACCGGGCCCGGTGGCACGGGAAGCACAGGGTTCCAGAGGAGGTCCAAGACCACCCCAACAGCCCCCTCTTCGCCATGCGTGAGAGAGGAGCGAAAAGAATGGAGAACCAGCCCCAAGCACACCGCACTTGGTATTCCCAGGCGGTCTCCCAACCAAGTACTAACCAGGACCAAACCTGCGTAGCGGCCGAGATCGGACGAGATCGGGCGTGTACAGGTTGGCATGGCCGTAAGCCATTACGACAGTGCAGAGTACAATATGTACCCAACAAGGGTCTCCATAGCGCCCAACCCTGTGACACCCGGACCGACCTGGCATTTTTCCCCCCGAAAAAGCACAAGTCCCTCAGGGTATCAGAACAGCAGATCTGCATCCCCGGCAGACAACGGGTTAACTGACCTGGACCAGCGTGACCAGACCAGTCCCGTGTCCTAACCACGCCGACATGCCCACTCCAGGAGAGGGGGTAGGTATGCGTGTCGATCTAAAACATGAAAAGAGGGCGCCACCCAGACGGTCCTCATTTAGACCGTGCTCAGTGGCCCACCCCAAGGGCGTGAGACCGCTCTACCTATGTTCAGATCTATTCCGTTAACATCCCCCAGATATGAACGAGAATTCATCGAGACAACCTAGTAAACTGGCGCTCGGAAGAGACAAAACCCCATCCCAGTTGCCCTATAAAAACGCTGTTTTAACAAGCAACCAAGGCGCACTTAGCCCCTGTGTGATCCTGTAATAGAAACACACCGAGCCAGCACTATGTATGCGTCGAGACCCAAACACATCAATGGATAGTCTAGAAAGACACCAAACATTGTTCCTCCAAGTCGCCTGGGAGAACGACACGGAGCCGTCGTGCTTCATGTACCTTCCTCTTTTTATTCAAAAAAGAAAGAACACAGACTGACATGAATCCCTCGTGACGCAGGCTGAGGGTAAAAAATGTTTACATTTTTACATCCCACCACCCTCCCATAGGGAGGAGGCGGAAATCCCCAGAGAGACTTCCCACGCGAGCTGTATAGATTGAAAAGAATATATTGCAACATTGAGCTATGTAATATTTGGATTAGGGCTCTCCGAGGAGGAGGCACTGAACCAATACACTCAATAATCAAATTGAATCGAATACACACACAATAGAGCAGAACTCCTTTTTGAAGTTCTACTCATCTTGACAATCTGAGGAGGAGGCTCTGAACTCTGAGGAGACTCCCTCACAGGGAAGGAGAGTCCTAACTCACAGACGGCCCAAGTAGGAGCTGCGTGAGGAGGAGCCCTGACCACTCCCTGAAACAGATCCATCATATGGACCTGAACAGCACACGGAAGTCTTACCAACAGAGACGCGCACAGTGACGTACTCTATGGCGGGGGAATTTCTGCGGTGCACACGCCCAATATTCCAGGGCGTGGGACCAGGAAACTCCCCCCTCTTACCCTGTAACATGCCGAACAGCAACGTGACAGGAACCTTGAAGGACAGGAGGTTTTAACCCCTGACCAATCAGAAAAGGGGAGGAAAGGATTACCAGTTCACCCCTTTACGACCCCACACCCATGATACGATGTAATGACAAAAAAGAGTATGACACAGTCATAGTCAGCTACATGAAGCGTCTAACAGCTTCACACAGCTCATGTGCTAACCTGCTATCTGATTTTTACTAAGGAAAAAACACAGAATAGAGAGGGCCCCCTTAAGAGCGCCGGTACCAGACTTACACATGTGCTTCTGTGGCCAACCCAACCCAGTTGTAGATCACAAGATACACACAACCCTTTATCACCACAAAAAATGGCAATACACTCTACAGAGGAACGCCGTTTTTTCATAATGAGAGAATACACAATTCTCGATTAGTATCGGCCACAGGCCTTGCTAAGCACACACGAAAAGTGACCAAACAATCTTTTCTTTAGGAAAATACAGTTCCTCAAGTGATTTTAGCACAACCCCAGCAATCAAGCTAAGGGTTACATCGTATCCCACCACACAGTGACACAATATATTGTAAACAACATGTCTGAGAGGAGGGTGAGGAAGGCCCCAGGGAACCGGGGGGAACACCCCTCCTACCTTACCCTTAATACGGCCAGTTGAACAGGTAAACCTGTTAATTTGTGAACACACTGTTCATTGTCATTACAGGCTGAGAAAAGAATTCATTCTTCACTCATATGTCACTAAGCATAGCTTTATAGGTTAATTTAACCCCCATAGTTGTGAGTACACGGTACATGAACACACATGATGTTTCTCAACACAACAAACCAGATCATTTTTACGTAACAAACAACCCGATTTGCATGGAGAAGCTAATACCAGTGACAAGACAATTCACACACCGTTTTGGAAAACATCGTTATTACAAAACATTAGAAGGGAAGGAAGAAGACGCGTTTTAAGGTCTGGTCAGGACCTTCCTACCTAGAGCGCAGATCAAGCGAACTGCAGTCTGCTAACAGGGCACCGATAGTAAACACAGCATCCTGTGTTGACGACACGGGCAGCGTCGCTGCTCCCCGCCGCTACGGTTCTCCTTGTT
Source organism: Notolepis coatsorum (assembly GCF_963971535.1). Taxonomy (NCBI): domain Eukaryota; kingdom Metazoa; phylum Chordata; class Actinopteri; order Aulopiformes; family Paralepididae; genus Notolepis; species Notolepis coatsorum. Next base: position 213,291 of record NW_028169839.1, on the reverse strand, counting down.
GACGCAGTCCTCGCCGGCCGGCTCCGGGTAGGTTCGACTAACATCCTCTGTCAAAGATGACGTCGTAGTCAGAGTGTTTAAGGCATGTTATAGTCACAGAAAACTTTCAACAGTGTAGCATTAAGCTAACAGCCGTTCGGCTGATAGCAGCAAGCTAACGTGTACTAGCCTGGTAAACACAGCAAGCTAACACCGCAGCTAACAGCTGCGCAGCTAACAGCTGACTGGCTAACACAGTAGGCCACAACTAGCACGCAAGCTAAGCAGCTATCTGCTAAGCAGCTACCACCTGAACTTGTACACAAACGATATAACAAGCCACACTTCAGACAGGCCGCCGTTCTGAAACCCTCCTCACCTTTTAAGAGAGAAGAGAAAAAGAGATGTCAACACAGTTTACAACGGTGATTTTACCAGACATCCGGCGGAGCCAGCACAAGTCCCATCTGGGTTTCCCCCCCGATAAGATAAACCCAATGGAAAAACATGCACAACAGATCGCTAACGCTGTGGCGTCCTTGACGAAGACGGACAGGAGCACTTGGATTGGTCCCCGGGGCGCGGCTCACGTTGACGCCCTATCTGCTCCCGGCTGCCCATGGGGGGAAGGACAACGGGATGGGAAAAGTGCAGAGAGACATTTCATCGGCGACTCAGTGCATGTGTGTGTGTGTTCCTGTGGGTCGCCCATCGTGCGCGTGTGTGTGTGTTAAACTGCATGACAAATAAAGACTTCTAGTCTAACAATTATTATTATTATTATATTATTATATATTATTATCTGGGCTGTAGCCGACTTGAACATGGATCTTCCGATAACGAACATCCATGCCCACATTTCCTCGTTAGGGTATACTCTCATTTGTATATGAAAGATGGGGCCTACACGGTGACAGAGAAGCATCCACTCGTCCAGAGAATCCTGGGATCACCAGTTACTGGTCGTGGCCCACTAGTTGACTATAATGGGCTTCAAACCAAGATCCTCCGCCGTCACCTAAAAGGCTGAACAGAAGGACCCTAATCTGGGGCCGGTTTTCGTAAACATTGTCAGCTAGCCCCCATAGCACTAACAGACAAGTGGTGCTCGCAAGCAAACATTACTCACCAAACCTGGAACCCACCGCTTCTCACAACAGTCGGTGCGTCCTACAGTCCAGCTGTGTTGCTGGAGGGTCTTACCCCATCCAGCCGCAGCAAGGAGGATTGTAGTTGGGAGGCATGTCAGCGGCGTGAACTCCTAATACGAAAAAACCGGTGGAGGTGTAGAATGATCATCATCTTCCAGACACTCCAGTAACGAAGACAATATCGCCGTATTTTCTCGAAAAAAGGGAGAGAGGAAATAAAGATATGATGTCAACGTATCTCTTGTTTTCCAACTTTCTTCTACTAACAACCTCGTCAAGTGGGGATCTACCGAAGGCACTTCCTTGTGGTGAAAGCGAAGAAGGAGGCGAGTAGGTGGCCACACACCTGCTTATGAAGGTAAGCTGATAGGGGTGTGGTCAGACGGATGTTGGGATGTAAAGGTACATTGTGGAATTTTTTATTCAGTGCGCGTGCACGAGCGAGGTACAGTGCAGTAGTGACGCCGAGCGGAGCCATACGATACAGAACTACCAGGTAGTGACAGTCACCTAATGAACCTGACAATAGATCTACCAGGTAGTGACAGTCACCTAATGAACCTGACAATAGAACTACCAGGTAGTGACAGTCACCTAATGAACCTGACAATAGATCTACCAGGTAGTGACAGTCACCTAATGAACCTGACAATAGATCTACCAGGTAGTGACAGTCACCTAATGAACCTGACAATACTGTAGATCTACCAGGTAGTGACAGTCACCTAATGAACCTGGCAATAGATCTACCAGGTAGTGACAGTCACCTAATGAACCTGACAATAGATCTACCAGGTAGTGACAGTCACCTAATGAACCTGGCAATAGATCTACCAGGTAGTGACAGTCACCTAATGAACCTGACAATAGATCTACCAGGTAGTGACAGTCACCTAATGAACCTGGCAATAGATCTACCAGGTAGTGACAGTCACCTAATGAACCTGACAATCTGATCTGCTGTAGTTACCACATTGCACACTGTAACTGAGGGGTACAATTCCCTGACTGTATTACTAGATATGATACTTACTACCACTACCTTTGTACTTAATATTCGGCCACCCAGTACACGGCATAAATATATTATCATGAACACTCTCACGTAGATGAAACGGATCCAACACAAATGTACGAATTAGAAACAGGTCTTTATTTCTACACAGCGATGGTGTGTAGAATAAGCACTTAATCACTTAATTACATTTATGAATTGAAATAGTATGCACTTTTATGGCAAGGAGTATTCGTCGGCATATCAATAGAGAATGTCCAATCTCTGAAGGCGCAGGTGGTAAACATACGACCTGGAATAGTTAAGGAATAACAGCAATGATACTTTAATGATTATACTAGATACACTAGAGGGGGTTAATCCGGTCGCTTGTAAGCCGACAGGAGTAGGAGGGGGGGGGGGGGTAGAATCCGGCTGCCTCGTCCGGCCAAGGGTATCCCAGGTGAACCCACTGTAGTGCCGTTCAATGCGCCGGCGATCCTTGGACCACAGATGAAAGCAGGTGGACTCTTTGTGGGCCGGCTCTCTCCGGTCCACGGGGGAGAGACGTGAAGCGACCTCGTCTTGCAGAGCGTCTCCTCACCTTGCGTCCTCTCCAGGGGGGGGGGTTCCAACACACGGCAGTGTCGGGGGTCTTTATCCATGGAATAATCAAAGTATCCAAAGCATAATCCGTGCCTGGGAAGGCGGGCTGTCGTCGGTAGAATAATCCGGTATACAGGTCCACTCGCTCGTCGGCTCTGGGGCTCCTCGGGTGCAGCTTCACATAGGGTCAACCACCCTGGGTAAGCAGCCAGTTCTCTGCCCGAAACGATGGGGTACTGACTACGGTAGTATTTTCACCGCACGAAGCACTATATATTAACAGACTATTATTAGCTTAATAGACTACGTCCAACTCGACGATATAGTGCCAAATATGACTATTCAAATATTAATATACACGATGTCTCAATACCGATGGTAGGCGAACTTGGCCTTACTCCCACACGTGGCGTCGCGGGGAGGCTTTACGTCTGTGACTCTATTGGAGGGTAAGAAACTGGACTGAAAAGAAAGTCCTACTTTAGTAGCGCAGTATATATACGCACTATGAACAAATAGTCCCATTAGTGGTGCGGTAGCCAAATTCCTACGCGGAACTAGGACTTGTTCGTACATGTCGAGCGGTACGTTTGAACTGGGTCTGAGGGGTATGGCAGCCTGGCACCAAGGTCTCGACCAATAGTAGAATGGAGACTATTATGGGATGTTCAGTAGGCTAGAATGGATATTCAATGCATATTGTACAAGGAATATACAAGGGATATCAGGGAATATTAGAGAATATACAAATACAATTAAATATATATATATAAATAAATATATATATTCGGTTTAATCTGGCCCTTCACAACAGCCACCCCCTGAATAGGTCCTAGACCTAATCAGTTAAACAGAGACAGATTAATCGCGTTGTCTATTTACACATAAGGGTTTGCTGTAGGGGTCAGTCAACTTCACAAAGTCATAGGGTTGTAGGGTCATGGTCATCATCGATTGTGTCTGGGAGTCGAGGCAGTTCTATGAGCCTCGCCACGGGACGGGTGTAAGTGCAACCCTGGACGAGCACTTCAGCTGCTCGGACCTTGCCGTCGGCACCGGTGATCACTTTGCTTACGCGGCCGGCCGGCCACATAGCTCTGGGCAGTGCTTGATCAATAATCATGACGACTGTTCCTTCTGTCAAATTGTCTCTCTCCTTTACCCACTTCTGGCGGGTCTGTAGAGACGGTAGGTAGTGCAGTAGGAAACTGTTCCAAAACTTGTCGGCTAATACTTGGCTGTACCTCCACATTCGTCGGCCGTTCGCTTCTTCAGGCCGGTACATTGTCTGTGGTAATGCAGGATCTAGCCGCCCCATCAGGAGTGTGTTGGGGGTAACTGGGTCGATATCCGCCACATCACTGGAGACATATCCGAGGGGCTTCGAGTTAAGTACTCCCTCAATCTCCGTGAGGACTGTCATTAGGACTTCTTCCGCCACAGTCTGGGCCCCAAGTACTGCGTACAGGGCTGTCTTTATGGAGCGCACTTCTCGTTCCCAAGTGCCACCGAAGTGGGGTGCGTTTGGGGGGTTGAATTGGAAATCAACCTGTGCTGGAGCGAGGTGGGTCTTAAGTTCTGGGCCCATAGCTTGGAAGCTCTCTCTCAGCTCTCTTTCGCCGCCTTTGAAGTTTGTCCCATGATCGGACAATAGGGTAGACGGTCTTCCTTTCCGTGATGTGAATCTACGGAAGGCCATAAGGAATGAGTCTGTGCTCATGGTCGGGAGAAGCTCGATGTGTATCGCTCTGGTGGTCATGCATTTGAATACAATACCCCACCGCTTCTCGGTTCCTCTTCCTTTCTTTATGTGCAGCGTGCCAAAGCAGTCCATACCCGTTGAGTGGAATGGCTTGTCACCGATTCGGAGGCGACATGGAGGAAGGTCAGCCATCCTTGGTATGCTGGGCTGCGCGCGCCACTTGCGGCAGTCTAGACATGTTCGCTGGAAGCGTCGTACCGCCTCTCTTCCTTGTAGGATCCAGTAACGACGTCTGATTTCCGCGAAGACTCTTTCTGCTCCTGCGTGATGTACATCCTCATCGTATTTCTTTATAATCAGCTCTGTGACCTTGTGTCGGCTGTTCAATACGATCGGGTATTTAATGTCATCCGGTAGATTGGGGGCTCTGCGTAGGCGACCACCCACTCTGATGAGGGTGTGAGCGTCGTTCTCGGGGGCCAGGTGAATTAATCTGCTGTCGGATGGGACGGGCTTTCCTCCCTGTAGACAGGCCAATTCATCGGGGAACGAGTCTCTCTGGGCTCGCTGCAGTAGAAGCAATTCTGCTTCCTCGTAGTTAGCTGCTGACATATCAGCGGGGGACTTGCACTCCGGGTGGTACCGCAGGAATGTTCTTTGTTGTGCACTCTCTATGGACGTGCAATCGTCTATGTTAGGGTCGGTGGAGGCTACGGTGCTCAATCCACAGAACACAGACTTCTTAATTTCCACCTCCTCTGGACTTGCTTCCCTCGGGATAGGCATGGGCCACTGTCCTTCCGGGAGTCTTAGGAATGCGGGGCCGTCACTGTAGACATTGCGACGGGTGAGGTCATCCAGGGGGATCCCCCGGGTGATGACGTCAGCTGGGTTCTGTTTTGTATCAACGTAGCGCCACTCTGTTTCTCCGGTTAACTCTTCGGTTAAGTCTTGAATCTCGGTGACTCTGACTCCCACGAAGACTTTGTACTTGCATGAGTCCGATTTGATCCAGGCGAGTACCGTCGTGGAATCTGACCACAGGATTGTTCTAGACACCGGTATGGTGAGCTCACGTTGGATGAGCGTGGCTAGATGCGCTCCGGCTAGGGCTGCGCAGAGCTCTAGACGTGGGATAGATTGTTGCTTGCGTGGGGCTATTCTCGAGCGGGCGAGGACAAATGCTGTGTAGATCTCTCCCCCCTGGTCTTGGGCCCGCAAGTAGGCTACTGATCCGTATGCGACCTCTGAGGCGTCACTGAAGACGTGTAAGTCCATTTTACATGTCTCTGGCCTCACCGTGGGTGGGAAGTAGCTTCGGCGCATATTAACGCCTGGGAGTGAGTGGAGCTCCATCTCCCACTCTCTCCAGGTGGATGCAAGGTGTGCGGGAATGGGGTCGTCCCAGCCCTGGTCCTTGTCCCACAATGCTCGTACAATCATTTTTGCCCTGGTGGTGTACGGTAGAATACATCCTAGCGGGTCATATTGTCGGGCGAGTGTTGTGTACACACTCCGTCTGGTGGTCGGCGCCGCCGCCGGCCTTCCCTGCTCCGTAGTCAGGGGCTTGTGTCTGTAGTGAAGCGAATCTGTTTTGAATCGCCACACCAATCCCAGGGTCATCTCCTGGGCTTCTCCCGGGATTGTAGCCATCCAGGTCTCGCTGCTGGCTGCCTTGTCCTCGGAGGAGAGGCTGCGCAGTACTTGCGGATCGCTGCTGGCCCACTGCCTGAGATCAAAGCCGCCTTTGATCAATGAGGCGCGGAGTTTAATCAGGAGAGCCTCGGCTTCTTCCTGGGTTGAAAGGCTTTGTAGACAGTTGTCTACGTAGAAGCTGTTCTTTACGCTGTGTCGGACCTCTTCGTCCGCTGCTGGGTCCTCTGCTACATGTTTCTGTAGTGCAAATGTCGCACAGCAGGGGCTGCACGTCGTTCCGAAGGGGAGGACTTCCCATTGGTAGATGGCTGGGTGCTCATCTCCTGGCTTCTCTCTCCATAGGAACCGTAACAGGGGCTTGTCCGCCTCTACTAATCTCACCTGCAGGAACATTCCTTTAATGGTCCGCAGCTGGGCCGCAGCGGAGGCGAGCAGCAGGGTCTTCTCTGACCCGTCATCGAGGACGGCGTAAGTGTCCAGGACTTTATTCTGGTAGCTTAGTGTCACACGCACTACTTTTAGGAGTACTCGGGTTCCACTGCTGCTGGCGGGATCGATGTACATGACGCTCGCTTTGCGGCTGGATGGTGCAGGTGAAGGGCGCCGTCTGTTACTGTCGTGAAGTATGTCCAGATGGGCTCCATCGCACTTGGTGCACCTTTTCTTTAAGCGGCATTCGGCTGCCATGTGTGAGCGCGCACAGCGAAAACAGCGCTTGTTGGACTTTATCCATTGACCTGCTTCCTCCGCGTTCAGCTTGGGGAAGGAGTCACATTGCGCTAGCCAGTGTTCTTTCTCACAGTAGGGGCACACTATCTTCCACTTCTCCGTTCTGGAGGGGGTACTGTGGCTCCTGCTGCTCGGTACTGACTCCGATTGGTGCATCACAGTCACCGATCTTCTTCCATCATTTAGTCGTCTGGTTCCTTCTCTGGAGCCAGGGGTGCTCCGTCCGAATGTATCTAGCCGTAGGCTGCTGACTTCTCTCGCCAGGAAGTCTGCTAGATCGAGGAGGTTCGGTTCGGGGCCATTCGGGTCTCTGTGGTCCCTCTGCCGCCTAAAGCGCTCCTGACGAGCGGGCGGCAGTTTCTCCAGAATCCTTTCCACATTTGAGTTGGCGTAAAGTTCATGCCTCCCCTTCTCTCTTTGCGCTCCCAACATCCCTACCAGGGACTGCACTCTGATGGACAGGTCGTCCAGGGCTCGATTGTCTATTGCTGGGGGTAAGCGGTCGATGTGTCGGATCTCCTGGATCACGTAATCCCATATGCGCCCATACCTCTGGTCCAATGCTACCAGCGCTGCTGTGTATGGGGTGGTGGAAGTCGCGTAGGCGAGCGCTATATTATGTGCGCGGGGTACCTTTAAGTGCTTCAGTAGGATGGCGTATTTGTGGCGTTCATCCAATACATCCACCAACATGGTCTCCAGACACATGCGGAGTTCTGTATACTGGGCCCGGTTCTCTTGGGTGAAGTCGGGTACCATAGGCGTGCCAATGTATGACGCTGACTGTGGATACATCGGCGAGCGTTGGGGGAGAGGCCTCCTAGGCGAGTCTCCTCCCGCTCCTTGGTATGGGCTGGTACCGGCAGTGTACCATGGCCCGCTTGTCCAGGTGCTGTTCCTCGGTGCGGGTCGTGCGTCGTGCTCACCCGTGTATAGAGTCGGGGGTCTGTAGCGCAGCTCCGCGGGAGTATAGCCTGGGCTGTACCGGACCTCCTGGTCCGGTAGAGTACTGTGCTGTCTTCGGGCGTGGTTCTCCTCCTCTTCCTCTTCGTCTTCAGTTAGGTCATCCAGTGCTTGTAGTCTCTGGTATAGCCTCTCCACAGGATATGCTGCTCCTTCCCGGTTGCTAGGTCTCGCTTGGACCGGTGGGGGGAGGTGGTCTGTGGGGGGTATAGACCTCGTCTGTTGGTCAAGTTCAGGGTTGTTTACTCGGCTAGGGGATGCCGCCCTGGAGGTGTGTCTAGACGAGTTCCTGGAGCCTCTGGCGGAGGGAGAGGGTGTTGTCCGTCTGATCAGCTGTTCTATTAGTTGCGACTGCTGTCTGTCGCGCGCTGCGTCCCGTTGAGCACCGGCTCGTTCTCGGGCCACATTCTCTTCCATCTGAATGCGTCTTATTTCTAGACGTATCTGCTCGTGTTCGCTTCGCTGCTGGATCTGCAGTCGGTCGCGTTCAGCAGCGGCGTTCAGGCTGATGAGGAAGGCCTGCTGTAGGGTCCTCTCTGCCTCTGGAGAAGGCGGTTGTATAGGGGAGCCTTCCCTCGGGGTACTCCTTGCGGAGCCTTGGAGCTCTATCTCCACGGTGCTCTCCCCGTCTTCTTCCGTGCCGAGTTCTCTCTCGGTAGCGTTGTATTCCTCCCGGGACTCATCGGGGACTACTTCTTCAGTACTGGCGGGGTGTGAAGTCATGTCTGGTTCCCACTGGTCCCCACCGTGAACTTGGTCAGTTACATTAGAGCCCGTAGGGGCCTCTATGGTCGGGGTAGTCTGGGCGTTGGGGTTAGACATACTTTTACTTTCTAGTTTTACCGCGTTTACTGTTAGTAGAAGACTAGGTTGTTGACTGACAGCGTAAGCCTCTAAGTACTGAGGGAGCCGTCGTTCGCGCTGCGGGCGTTGGTTAGGAGGATCGTTTCGTGGAGTGTTCATCATAGGCCATTTCAATATTAATAACACTATATTAATATTACACTAATTACCCTCCGGCTCGAAGGACCAATTGTAACTGAGGGGTACAATTCCCTGACTGTATTACTAGATATGATACTTACTACCACTACCTTTGTACTTAATATTCGGCCACCCAGTACACGGCATAAATATATTATCATGAACACTCTCACGTAGATGAAACGGATCCAACACAAATGTACGAATTAGAAACAGGTCTTTATTTCTACACAGCGATGGTGTGTAGAATAAGCACTTAATCACTTAATTACATTTATGAATTGAAATAGTATGCACTTTTATGGCAAGGAGTATTCGTCGGCATATCAATAGAGAATGTCCAATCTCTGAAGGCGCAGGTGGTAAACATACGACCTGGAATAGTTAAGGAATAACAGCAATGATACTTTAATGATTATACTAGATACACTAGAGGGGGTTAATCCGGTCGCTTGTAAGCCGACAGGAGTAGGAGGGGGGGGGGGGTAGAATCCGGCTGCCTCGTCCGGCCAAGGGTATCCCAGGTGAACCCACTGTAGTGCCGTTCAATGCGCCGGCGATCCTTGGACCACAGATGAAAGCAGGTGGACTCTTTGTGGGCCGGCTCTCTCCGGTCCACGGGGGAGAGACGTGAAGCGACCTCGTCTTGCAGAGCGTCTCCTCACCTTGCGTCCTCTCCAGGGGGGGGGGTTCCAACACACGGCAGTGTCGGGGGTCTTTATCCATGGAATAATCAAAGTATCCAAAGCATAATCCGTGCCTGGGAAGGCGGGCTGTCGTCGGTAGAATAATCCGGTATACAGGTCCACTCGCTCGTCGGCTCTGGGGCTCCTCGGGTGCAGCTTCACATCGGGTCAACCACCCTGGGTAAGCAGCCAGTTCTCTGCCCGAAACGATGGGGTACTGACTACGGTAGTATTCTCACCGCACGAAGCACTATATATTAACAGACTATTATTAGCTTAATAGACTACGTCCAACTCGACGATATAGTGCCAAATATGACTATTCAAATATTAATATACACGATGTCTCAATACCGATGGTAGGCGAACTTGGCCTTACTCCCACACGTGGCGTCGCGGGGAGGCTTTACATCTGTGACTCTATTGGAGGGTAAGAAACTGGACTGAAAAGAAAGTCCTACTTTAGTAGCGCAGTATATATACGCACTATGAACAAATTGTCCCATTAGTGGTGCGGTAGCCAAATTCCTACGCGGAACTAGGACTTGTTCGTACATGTCGAGCGGTACGTTTGAACTGGGTCTGAGGGGTATGGCAGCCTGGCACCAAGGTCTCGACCAATAGTAGAATGGAGACTATTATGGGATGTTCAGTAGGCTAGAATGGATATTCAATGCATATTGTACAAGGAATATACAAGGGATATCAGGGAATATTAGAGAATATACAAATACAATTAAATATATATATATAAATAAATATATATATTCGGTTTAATCTGGCCCTTCACAACACACACTTTAAAATGATTAAATTAGATTAGATTAGATTCAAATGTATTGTCATTATACAGTACAAGTACAGTACAACGAAAATAAGTTTGGCATCCAACCTGTAATTGTTCTGCATTGCAGGAATTGACTTCAATCGACTCATCCATCTTCAGAGAAAAGATTAAACACTACATCACTATGGGAGAGGTTGGCATACTGTAGGTTGTCCTACAATGACGTCTTCAGCTGTATTAGTATTTTGTTTGCGTTTGTTTGAGTGAAGTATTTATACAGAATAAATGTGGCTAAACTGAAAGATGAATCTCTCATTTTAAGGTTTGTTGATGAATTCATAGAATTGTGAATATGTAAACTAAAATATATTACAAATTATGTGAAAGGTCATGGACTTAAACGGGTCATCATGGTCACAGATTTTTCACATAATTGATAATATTCCAAAAAGAGTGCTCCAAACCCTACCATCATAGATAACTATCGCATGTCTCTCTTCTCTCCTTTCTCTCCAAATCAAATCAAATCAAATCTAATTTATTTGTAAAGCCCGAAAGCACAAGGTAATGTCCCCATAGGCTGGACAAGTCTTCTTTATACAAGTCAAGAAGAAACATCACAATAAATCAAGAAAACAAATCCACCATAAAATCCAAATATGCAACACTCCCAGACATTCCCCAGCGAAGGTAAGGAAAAACTCACTGAAAACCTAGCAATAGGAACAAAGCACCACAGACCATGTGGAGGACCTTAGAAGGGCCGTTCAAAGGGGGATTCCCCAACTTGGATGTTGGTGATAATGTAGTGTTGCTATGGATGATCGATGGGTGGAGAATAAAACAGGCGAATAGTTGGTATGTATGTCAAGTTTCTTTAATAGTTGTCATACATGTCCCTTGACTAAGACGGGGAGGACGTGACCCTCTTTGCGCCGCCCCTGTGCCTCAAATAGATTGCTATCAGCTCTATCTTTAATCTTTCAAAATGTTCAGTTGCTATCGCTATTAGCTCTATCTTTAATTTTTCAAAATGTACAGTTGCTATTGCATGCACTCATCTGTGTTCCACTACACACATGAGTGCATGCTTACCAACTGTCCGTCTGCAACACTACTATCACCAACATCTAAGAAGGGAGATCCCCCCTTGAATGGCCCTTCTAAGGTTTCTCTCCTCCACACTGCCTGTGGAGCTTTTTTCCCTATTGTTAGGTTTTAGTGAGTTTTTCCTTACCTTCGCGTGGGGTATGTCTGGGAGTGCTTGCATTCTTTCATTTATTTGCATCCATCTAAAAATGTTTGCACCTTATTGTGTTCTTGTTCTGTTCTTGACTTATTGTTATGTTTTCTTCTTGACTTGTTTAAAGAAGATCTGTACGGCCCATGGGGACATTAACGTGTGTTGTCGGGCCCTATAAATAAATTTGATTTGATTTGATTTGATTTGATACAGAAGTACAGAATACTTTTGTACAAAATGCTTCTTACTGTTGCGCTCCAGAGACTGTGCAAGACAAGATAAGTATGAAATAAAAACATAGTAAAATTAGAAGTAAAAAAATTTTACTATGTTTTTATTTGTACATATACGTGTAATAAAACACATATGTACATGCAATCTAAATCTAAATCACTTGAACGCACTGTATCCAACCAGCTCACTGGTTATCTATTACAGAACGACCTCCTAGACCTAGACCCTAATCAGTCAGGCTTCAGGACTGGTCACTCCAAAGACACAGCCATCATAGCAGTCACAGAGACTGGCATGGCTGTCATCCTACCTTGGCAACCGCTCCTACCAAGTATCATGAGGAGGTACCATGTGGGTGTGGGCCCCCTACAGACAGGTGTCCCCCAGGGCTCTGCCCTTGGACCCCTCCTCTTCTGTCTCTACACCAAATCTCTGGGTAACATCACATCTCATGCCTTCTCATATCACTGCTATGCCAATGACACTCAACTCTTTCTCTACTTTCCTCCCTCAGATATCCAAGTCTCTGAGCGGTTCTCGGCCTGCCTGCCCGATATTTCTGCCTGGATGACGACCAACCACCTCAGCAAAACAGAGTTACTTCACGTGCCAGTCAAATCCTCCTCGCTGACCGACCTTTCGATTACAGTGGAGAATGTAGCCGTGGCTTCATCCCCGTCTGCCAAGAACCTAGGTGTAGTCCTTGACGACCGGCTGAACTTCTCCTCAACAACCAAAACCTGCAGATTCTTCCTGAGCAACGTCAGAAGGATCCGCCCCTTCCTGACAAAAGAAGCCACTCACAGAAGTCATGTCTCACCTTGACTACTGCAATGCACTGCTAGCTGGTCTACCAACTACTGCCACCTACAGTAGCCACTTCAACTCATACAGAATCAGCTCACCTGATCTCCAACCTACAAAAGTCAGCCCATGTTACCCCACTTCTTAGAGAGCTGCACTGGCTTCCCATTGCTGCACAAATTCACTTCAAGGTCCTTGACCTGGTATACCATGCAGCGTGGGGAATGGCTCCCTCCTACCTCAATGGTCTCTAACTACACACCCTCAAGACCCCTACGTTCTACATCTTTTCGCCACCTGAGACCCACTCCTATCCGAGCTCCAGGGGGGTCATCAAAGAGAAGCAGGCTATTCTCTGTCCTCGCTCCACAACAGTGGAATGAACTTCCCACCACAGTCAGGACAGCCGAAACCCGCCCAATTTTCCGCTGTTGACTAAGAACACACATCAATATCTGAAATGGAAAAAAAGATTACTAACCTTCATAATGTCTTTTACTATTATGCACTTTGCTACTAAGGATTCTACCTTGTCTACTATGCTCATACTGTATGTCTATACTACTATGCACTCATCTGTTTGATGAACAATGTTACTTATCCTTGGCTGCCAGAATTTATAACATACTGTAACAACCACAGCGTGTGTAGGTGTAATGTGTGCAAGCAGCACTATCTTTTTGTTTTTCTTTGAAGTAGGGGGGACTCTACACCCTATCCAACCATACAACCGATAGTCAATGACTGGAAAAATGGCGACCACTGGAAGGGGGTTCAGTGTGGTGAAAATAGATGGAGTCGCCGTGTGCCGGCACACGAGCCTCGATGAAGCCTTCATAACAGCCTTCAGTATGTACTTTGCTTTCGCATACCCACCGCACCTGAGAAACACGCTGACCCTCCTTCAGAGGCGCGTTGTCAGTGCTGTGTAAAGGCTCTCACATAGTCGGGCGGAACGTACGTGGACCGGACTCCCCGCGGCATGTCCGCAGTCGTTTGAGCTTTCATAGTCGAGCGTACCTCCACGTATCAATTTCCTACATGTCTCACGGCAATTAACAAAACAATTTTCACGCTGTTTACACTTCTGTCATGGCGTCGTCATCCGATGTCAAAATAAAGAGTCTATAGGTTATCTCCGTTTCCAAGATTTCTAAATAAAACTGGCAGTTTTACACACTTAATTTAGAAAAGCCATTCAAACTTCTCAAGTTTCTTCAGATGATGAAAGAAGACATGGTCCAAATGTACATGAATTGGAATGGATTGAAACAAAATTTAGCGTCATCTGCCTGCCAACGTTTTACCGGACCAATCCTACCCATTTAACCATGATCCTGCCCTACTCTCTTGTGGCACGGAGTGAGTGTTCAGAGTACAAATGCAGATCGGTGTCACATTAAATGCAGGTCGATGTCAATCAAAACGCCAAGCAGCCTTTTGTGTGACACCAAGTGAACGGCGCGGACGTCCGTGCGGTTAGAAAATTGGAGTTTCGCACTTGGAGTATGCTTTGAGTACGCTTTTAGTATGCGCGGACCTCCACAGAGTCCGGTCAGCATATGTTCCGCCCGACTATGTGAGGGCTTTAAGAGGGAGACAAGCCCCTGCCAGTAACTTCACTCCAAGTGATTAACCTTCTGTTCTGGACCATCGTGCCTCAGCTGCACCAGTGCCCGAAGTGCACCCCGAAGGACGTTTACTCCTTGGGACTCGGTGAAGTTAATCCAACATGTTGGACTTGTTAAAACACATGAACCAAACGTTAGTATCACCTGTGGGGTATAGGTGATTGCCAGTCAACCTTTTCCCGATTCCAATTCTTTTAGGAAACATATGCACAGGAAGCACAGACGCTTTGTGTTTAAGGCCTTCTGATAATAAAAATAACGAGTCCACAGTACAACAACACAGCTTGTATCTGGATCAAGCTAAATTCTGAGACCGATCCAAGTTGTGAAACATGCAACCGCTTGTGTGTTTCACATTTAAAACTGGTTAAAGCCTGGTGCTTCCAGTTCAAGTGTTAAAACACTGAGGGAATGGAATCTAACCCTTTGTTAAGGCGTTTTGTAAGTGTACTTTTTAGTTGTGAAATGAGATTTGTCTCAGTGATTAGTGAATGGTTCCTTAGGCCTCACGCTTCAGCTTAATGTGGAAAAGCACTGCTTTCTGTCATGTGTTGGAACCTGTTATGGGCACATCAGTTCTAGCAGAACAGTACATTGATTGAAATGCACAGAAAAGGGATTATTTTACATGTAAAATATTGATTTAGTTGATAAGATGTAAACAAATAGTTAGTTCTTTAAATACATTTGGGTGAATAATTGTAAATGTGTTTGTCTTTGAATTTAAAGGTGTGTTTTGCCCCATGAAGGTACATGGCATGTTTCTCCAGCGGTACCTGTTGAGATCAGAGACTCTGTTAGTAACTGTCTAACTGTACATATGACTGTTTACACTAGTAACTGTTTACCTGCGTAGACAATTGTCTCCACCAGTGATTGCCTAGTTGCATATATATCTGTCCCCACTGGAGGGCGCTCTAGGCGGAGCCACCCAGGTATTCTACTTTATGGCAACTATAAAAGGAAAGGTGCCCACCCCTTTCGTTCTCTCCCCCAATGTCTCTCAGAGAGAGAAGAGTTGTACTACTACTGCTGCTGACATGTGAATAAAAGAAGCCACGCCAGTTCAGGCAAAAGATAGAAACCATGCCTCTTGACCACATTATTGTCGCCCTAAACTGAGTTCTGTTAACAGTACCTCAGTAGGTACTAATTCTGTACCTTTCCAATGAGTACATTTTTGTATCAGGACATACCTCTTTTAGAGGTACAGACATGTACCATGTTCAGACATACTGTGCTCGTACCCTGCTAGGGTATAGCTGGAGCAACAAAGCCTTTGTACACCTTTAGGTCCATTCCTGTACCTTGATGTCTCTGTATGCAGCCAACAGGAAACAGACACATATCGGTGGGTAGATCTAGGACATAATGGCCGGGCATACGACTCACTTTACACTGTAATATTGTCCTGATTGTCTGAATTTCCGTAATGATTAATGAGTTGTTCATAACAACAAAATCCAATTGTTCCCAAGCGCAAGTAAATGATGAAAGTAAAAGATGATGTCACACACAACAACAATGATATGGTACCGATTATTATGTCATTGGACAATGATCATTTTTCAAACGCATTCAGTCTACAGGCCTAACGTGCACTCACTCCGTAGGCTACCCCTAACCCAAACCAAAGGGACAGAATAAAAAATAAACAATTTTCTTTCTTTCTCTCTCTCTCTCTCTCTCTCTCTCTCTCTCTCTCTCTCTCTCTCTCTCTCTCTCTCTCTCTCTCTCTCTCTCTCTCTCTCTCTCTCTCTCTCTCTCTCTCTCTCTCTCTTAAAACAGGTCTCTTTTGTCCTGAGAGAGTTGTATTTGTATGCCAAGATTTCACTGAGCTCGTTGCTCTGCGTCTGCTCCCCTTTGAATGTGAGGCGGAGGTAACGCACCTTGTCCTCTCCGTGGTAAAAACCCCTTCCGTGATTAAACAAGCCTGTCAGTTCCAGGACATATCCACAATGTACCGTGACCAGTGGCCAGTGTCGATTATTATCATCCTACCTCCTTTAAACGTAATGAACTACTGTAGACGGTGTCTGTCTTAGAGGGAACGGTCCTTTGGGTTTAATCTATAGGGTGATTTATGTCGAAAATAAAACCTAGTGGAGAATAGTTACTGCTGAAAACTGCTGGTGTCAGAGGAGGGGCAGAACTCTCCCAGAGCTGCCAATGGGACATGGATGGTAGTTTGTTTGTGTGTGTGTGTGTGTGTGTGTGTGTGTGTGTGTGTGTGTGTGTGTGTGTGTGTGTGTGTGTGTGTGTGTGTGTGTGTGTGTGTGTGTGTGTGTGTGTGTGTGTGTGTGTGTGTGTGTGTGTGTGTGTGTGTGTGTGTGTGTGTGTGTGTGTGTGTGTGTGTGTGTGTGTGTGTGTGTGTGTGTGTGTGTGTGTGTGTGTGTGTGTGTGTGTGTGTGTGTGTGTGTGTGTGTGTGTGTGTGTGTGTGTGTGTGTGTGTGTGTGTGTGTGTGTGTGTGTGTGTGTGTGTGTGTGTTGCAAGCATGGATTGCAACATTCTCCAACCCTAATGATGCCAACTCAGCATTGCAATAAAAGAATAGTGCAGGGGCAAAAAAATAAATCGATCTCAGAGCCAGGCAACATAACGGCAAACAGATGGGCTGCTGTCATTGAACTTTAATTGATGGAGGGATGGAAATAATTTCACCGCCAACCAATCAGAGGTAATAGAGGGCTAGCCCTCCCCTGACACCCCCCATTCTGATTAAATGGTACAGGCTGTGTACAGTAGGGCTCCTCGGTTGGTTGAGTCCAGTAGGGGTTGATGCCTCGGTGGAATTCGCTCGGTTTCGCTGAGCTTTTTCAGACGCTGGAATCGAAAGAGTGAGCAGTAATGGATCTACGTATCTCTAACTCTAACCCTCTTTTCTTCATCCTCCAATCACAACTGAGCTTGTCCGAGGGAAGCAACAGTTGTGATTGGAGGATCAAGAAAAGAGGGCCAGGTTTGATATAGGTAAATTATAGCCTACCATGTCATGTTTTACACTAGTAGACTAGTAGACTAATACGCTCTTCTGTATATTAGGGCAAGATCTCTGTCTCATTGTATGATTGGTTTGGCTTTGATGAAAGTTCATGAAATATGAAATCGCTCTACACTGTGTATATGAATGGACGGCTAACCGGCTGACGTTCACACTAGACAGAGGCCATGTTGTTCTTAGGTGAGGGGACAGCATGCAGACCCTGGGTAGCGTGAAATAACTGGGCCAGCATGTGGAACTTAACATTCTTAATCCATCCAGACAGTGGGCTATACGGGACAGGCACAGTAATTTCCCCAGGAAAGGGCTTGCATGGCCTGGGTTGGCACGGCCCCCTCTGTCCCCTGGCATTCCCCCAACTGCTCAGGAGGGAACCTTCGACACACACTATTCCAAAAGACAATGCACCGTATAGATTTGGTTCGATAGGACGGAAAGGCCTCGTAGAAACAGCTGAGAATCCTGTTCTGAAATATGTTGCACAGCGTCAGCTCACGCCTGACCATCTACACCACCTTCACTGTGTAATGTAAGTCGATTGCGACCATAAGACATATCTGCAAAAAAAACTAGATGACTAGATGTCTTTGTTTTCATGTGCTATAGGGGCCCAGCATAGCCATAGAATGGATCAACAAAGACATTTGAATTGAATCAAGTGCATTCCGTTCAGGCATTCTCCTGGCCCAGGGGAGGAGGCTGGAGAGAGGGGGGGGGGTCGAGGGGAGTCAAGGGGAGGGGGAAAGCTTCAGTTTGCTGGATGTTGGTAAGGAGATGAGGACGGCGTATTGATTACTCACCAGAGACACGTTTGTGGAGGTCTGGAGCCGACTCCACAACAGTAAACACTGAAGGAGCTGTAATCAATCACCACTTTAGACAGTAAACAGCACCACCAGCCACTGGAGGCTTGGTGGGGGTCGTTGAGAGTGTACAGTCATCGCGATTACCTCATCAATCATGTGTGATATGTACTATATAGTGTAAAACATTACACCACGCTATGGATCCACTGCACAATGCAGCATTACATGTTACAGCACCGGCAGTACAGTACAACACAGTGCAGCACAGTAGCCTACATTACAGATACATAACTGGAATGGATATGTACAGCACAATAATATAGCACCCACACTGAAGTATGGCAGTGTGGTGCAGTATAGCATCTGTAGAGTACAGTAAAGAGTATATAACTGTGCATCATCAGAGTAGGGAAAAGAAGCACTTACTTTTTTTTTCTTTTTTTTTGAATTGGGCTGTTATGATACGTTTTTTGCGGGAAGACTAAGATTGAAACGTGAGTGAAAGTTGGAGAGGAAGAGTTTGTTGGAGTTCAGAAAGCATAGTGTTATCTAAAATATATAAAACAATGGTTCATGTTTGTGCATTATCTGAATTGTACCAATAAAATGTCACACCACACAGTTTTCATAGACTACCTTTGTTGGATAGGGACACGCTGAAGTTGTGGCTAGTTGTGATACAAATGGATGAAAACACTGGTCCATTTTGACCGGAGGAGAAGAAAGCATTTTTTCCTAAAGAAGAATGCCGCTTCAAGACCTGCTGCTGGGTGGAGGCGAAACACAAACACAAAGGTCTCTCTCTGTAGGGATCCTTTACATAATGTTGTCAGACACACGCAAAGTGCTTGTTTTTGCCGCTGACAGGCTCAGATTGTTGTTATGTCAGCGGCAAAAACAAGCACTTTGTGTGGACGTGCTTTGACCAATTCCAAAATGTTTACCTATTAGACATTTAGACCACAAATGATGGAAATAAAATAGGGTCCAGGTTTAAAAACGCCGGAAGTACCCTTTAAAGATAGATTTTGGAATGTTAAATACATGATGGTGGGGAGTTTCTATTCTTGGGGGGGTCAGTCTTTATAGCCCGTTCATCGCTTCCCCATTGTACCTGAAACTCAATGCCTCTTTTCATCAGCTGTAGTGCATATGGCGGTCAGACAGCCGGTAGAGCAGAGAGACGAGAGCAGAGGGATGCCTTTCATTAAAACATCAAAGACTCATGTATCGTTCCCCCCCAGCCTGGGCGCTTCCCTAGGCCACTTGGTGCATCGCATGCCTTATTAGATGAGAGCGAGCTAATCCAACTGTAACCAATTGTCCGTTATTGTTCACGCTAATTACGCCCCCTCAGAGGAGGCCTGCTCTGCGCTGGTCTCTCCCCCCGAGCTTCACTTCAGGAAGCGAAGAAGCAGGGGTGTAAAAAGTACCCAGAAATTATACTTAGGTGACAGTATGGGTACCGTCTCAAAATCGTACTCAAGTAAAAGTCAGAGTATCTGGCTAAAAACAAGCTTGAGTAAAAGTCAAAAAGTTTCTACTTTTAAATGTACTAAAAAGTCAAAGTAAAAACTTCTGATAGCAGGTGTTTAATAAAAGATCCCCGCTTTCTAGTCTTGCACAAGGATCAATCAGCATGGGTATGGGCGGGTACATTTTCCATTGATGGGGATTTGATTGGCTGTTTTTAAGTAAAGTGCGGCCGCAGGATTAATAACGTTAGTTCGGCCAGAGAAACAAATATACTAATTCAAATTGTTGGACCTGCGAGATTTGTACTTTG
The DNA here is from genome assembly GCF_963971535.1 of Notolepis coatsorum. Classification (NCBI taxonomy): domain Eukaryota; kingdom Metazoa; phylum Chordata; class Actinopteri; order Aulopiformes; family Paralepididae; genus Notolepis; species Notolepis coatsorum. The sequence continues at coordinate 193,548 of NW_028169839.1, read as the reverse complement.
TACTTTGTAGGTCTGCATTTTAAATGTAAGGAGTAAAAAGTATGTATTTTTTCTCTGAAATGTAATTGAGTAAAAGTACAAGTATACAAACCTAATAATACTTGAGTAAAGTACAAATTCCCAAAAACAGTACTTAAGTATTGTAACAAAGTACAATTACTCAAGTACTTTACACCCATGCAAAGAGGTCACGGTTAAGCAGCCTCCCTCCCTGCGTCAAATGGAGCGACGTCCAAATGGTTCCCCCATGCCAGGAGCAGCTCGGCCTACATCTCCCAGTCCGCTATGCTTCCAGAACCTGGGAAACATTATTAATAATAATAATAATAATAATAATAATAATAATAATAAATAATAATAATAATAATAATAATAATAATAATAATAATAATAATAAGGCATATAGATCATTAAATCGGTTTTCGTATTAGGATCTAACATCCTAATAGGCCTCTTTGTTTACGGTTTGATTATCACTGATACACATACCGTAATATAGACAGTAATAAAAGAGTCAAATAGAATAGACGGAGCAAAATAGTGCAATAGTGCAGTGCTCTGCTTTACAGAACAGTTCTGAATGACTGTTAATCCTTTCACTACCACACTACAGAAGGTTAACCCTTTACTATCACACTACAGACGGTTAAGCATCTATAGTGTGATAGTAAAGGGTTAACCTTCTGTAGTGTGGTAGTGAAAGGGTTAATCCGCAATAATGGGGGAGAAGACCGGGTTGTCGGTGGAGATTTGAGCTCCTTCTCACTCACATCCGCTCCCCGCCGCGGCCCTGTGCCCTGTGCATCTGCCCCCGTCAGGTCCGGGGCCGGGCAATCAGAGCGGAGGTATGCAGAGAATGTCATCTCTCTCTCTTTCTCTCTCCGCGGAGCGAGATGCGCGCGTGGCGCAGGGCGAGTGAAGGAGAATTGCAGGTTGGGGGGGGGGGGGGGGGGGGGGGGGGCGGTTGAGGATCACACTTCACGCCCTGGTGAATGTTTGTTCAAGCTGGGATAGTTTCTGAGCAGCGGCGAAGCAGACCGTCGTGACCCCGTCTCTCTCTCTCTCTCTCTCTCTCTCTCTCTCTCTCTCTCTCTCTCTCTCTCTCTCTGGGACGCACCCGCAGTGTTCCACGTGCTCCGAGGCAAGCGCACCACCTCCTCCGCCCGCCTGAGCACTTTCCCCTTCTACTCCGAACAACAACGAACGTGCAAAACGTACCCGGCGTGAGGAGCAGTTTAGCTCACCGTACGCCCCCCCCCCCCCCCCCCCAACCGATCAGCATCCTCCTCCGGCTATCTCATCTCGCCTCCTTTCCCGAGGTCTGTCTTTAACCCCGATTTGTCCTGGCTGGCCCGCTGTTAGGGGGGGGCGGGAGGGGGGCAGGGGCCCCTCATTTCACACATAATAATCTCATTTCACAGCCTCCGCCCCGGGGTCAGCGCAGAGGAAGAGCCCGGGCGAGCAGAAGGGTGGAGGTACACCCGACCGCTCCACAGCGTGTGTGTTAGGGGGCCTCTGGTCTCCACACCGAGGTATCTAGGCCATGAGATATCTGGTTTCCCCAGCGGTGGAACACAGGGTGGGATTCAACACTGGTAGCCATGTGAGTTTGTCGGAGTGAGTGAATTGCTACGCGGTGGGAGCCGAGCATGTGAAGCATCACACTGTGACCGGGAGCCGCAGGAGAGCGAGGGGCTGGAGGGTCAAACGCTCCGGGGAAAGAGCGGGGCTCTCGGGGTCAAATGTTGCACGTAGATGTCGGAGGTTAACATCCCCACAGTAAACCGGTATGCATGCTTTCCTGACAATATGTGCATACTGTATGCGTGCGTGTGGGCATGTACACACGCACACACACATACATACACACACACACACACACACACACACACACACACACACACACACACACACACACACACACACACACACACACACACACACACACACACACACACACATGGAATACACACATACAGTGTACACGCACACAAACACACACAGAGAGAGGACATAAGGTATTAACCTCTTAAGCCCTAGCCATATTTTCAGAAAATTCACCAAAAAATACATACCTAAGTGGATCTCAGGGAATGTATTCCCAACGTCAGAAATATTGTGTCTGTTACTAGGCTTGAGTAAATTGTAATGAACCATAGCTCATTCAGCACCTTCTTCCTTCTTGAGATCACATGTACAAAAAATCTAAGCAAATGAATAAAGGGCAGATGATTAACAGGAGGTTTTGTAGATACAGTACTGAATTCTGCCATTCGGACACATGCAAATTGAAATATGATTATAGAATATCAAATATCAGGCCTATAAATTACCTTATTATGGCCAAGTCACACATCTATATGGATCGGGCCAAATCTCTCTCTCACTCTTTCACCTTGTGGGCAATGGCAGAGTAATGTGCATGACCCAGACCAATAGCCACTATTCAGTGCTGTTGAATGCACACAGAAATGACAGAACTTATTAGATGAAACATAATATACCAGTACAAAACCTGGGCCTCTACTAAAGACTTGAGGTTAGAGGGGCCCCCCGGACCACCAGAGGTCCAAAGACACTCATTTCAATTGGAATATGTGGCCATGCTAGCATTATTTTACATTGACCCTGCTTGCTCAGATTAATCATATTTTATTGTGGCAATTAGTGTTGTTTGTTTAGGTTTTCTCTGTGTTGGCATTTTGATTCTGTGTGTTGTTTTAGTTTAGTCCTTGTTCGGGATTGTTGTTTATTGTATTTGTTCTAGTGTCTTCTTCCCCCAGGTGTTTTCCATTGTAATCAGTGTTAATTAGTGTCTGTATTTATTGCTTGTGGTTTGTTGGGATCTTTGTGGCGTCATTGTCTCCTCGTTTTCCCCGTGTCGTACCCGCCTTCCCTGTCGTTTTCTTGTTTTCCTTTGTTGTATTAGTAGTCCTAGGTCCTTTAGTTTGTTTTGTATTCTGATTGTGTTAGTAAACTTCTCCTCGTTAAGCATCACCCCTCGTCTCTGCCTCCGTTCCTTCCTCCTGGTCTGCAAACTGTGTTCTCACCTTCATCATCACCCTCAGCCCTAACAGAATGACGCCACCATCTAAGAGCACCGCAGACAAGGTGGCCGATACCATGACGATCATCCGGAGCATGGTGGACGGTGATCTGGAGCATTACTCACCTGCCAAGTGGGTGTTTCTGCTCTGGATGATCAACAAGGTTGCAACGGAGAGTCCAACACAGGAGCCAGCGATACGGGTTATGGCCGACCACGTCTTTGCCCTCATGGACGGGTTTAGGTCGCTTGCTACTGCCCTACCCACCAGCCGAATCCCAGGTATGGTTCCCATGGCCGGCGTAGCCACGTCAGCTAACCGGCTCCCCATCGTTGGCTCAACCCCGTTTGCTAGCTTTCCCCCCGCAGCTAGCCAGCCAGCTAGCATAAGACTCACGGTCAGCCTAGCTCCTAGAGCTAACCAGACGTCCACAGCTAGCACAGCCCCGCCCATTGGCCTCGCTCCTGCAGCTAACCAGACGTCCACAGCTAGCACAGCCCCGCCCGTTAGCTTCGCTCCTACAGCTAACCAGACGTTCACAGCTAGCACAGCCCCACCCGTTAGCTTCGCTCCTACAGCTAACCAGACGTCCACAGCTAGCACAGTCCCGCCCGTTAGCTTCGCTCCTACAGCTAACCAGATGTCCACAGCTAGCCCAGCCCCGCCCGTTAACTTAGCTCTTGCAGCTAACCAGACGTCCACAGTTAGCACAACCCCGTCTGCTAGCTTAGCCTCCGCAGCTAGCCAGGCTTCCCCAGCTAGCACAGTCCCCACTGCTAGCTTAGGCTCCATATTCACGGTCAGCCTAGTTCCTGAAGCTAACCTGACATCCACAGCTAGCACAGCCCCGCCCGTTGGCTTCGCTCCTGCAGCTAACCAGACGTCCACAGCTAGCACAGTCCCGCCCGTTAGCTTCGCTCCTACAGCTAACCAGACGTCCACAGCTAGCCCAGCCCCGCCCGTTAACTTAGCTCTTGCAGCTAACCAGACGTCCACAGTTAGCACAACCCCGTCTGCTAGCTTAGCCTCCGCAGCTAGCCAGGCTTCCCCAGCTAGCACAGTCCCCACTGCTAGCTTAGGCTCCATATTCACGGTCAGCCTAGTTCCTGAAGCTAACCTGACATCCACAGCTAGCACAGCCCCGCCCGTTGGCTTCGCTCCTGCAGCTAACCAGACGTCCACAGCTAGCACAGTCCCGCCTGTTAGCTTCGCTCCTACAGCTAACCAGACGTCCACAGCTAGCCCAGCCCCGCCCGTTAGCTTAGCTCTTGCAGATAACCAGACGTCCACAGTTAGCACAACCCCGTCTGCTAGCTTAGCCTCCGCAGCTAGCCAGGCTTCCCCAGCTAGCACAGTCCCCACTGCTAGCTTAGGCTCCAGATTCACGGTCAGCCTAGTTCCTGAAGCTAACCTGATGTCCACAGCTAGCACAGCCTCGCCCGTTAGCTTGGCTCTTGCAGCTAACCAGACGTCCACAGCAAGCACAGTTCTGCCCGTTAGCTTAGCCCCCGCAGCTAACCAGGCCTCCACAGCTAGCACAGTCCCCACTGCTAGCTTAGGCTCAAGGTTCATGGTCAGCCTAGTTTGTGAAGGTGACCAGATGTCCACAGCTAGTACAGGCCCGCCTGGTAGCCTAGTCCCTACAGCTGGCTCAGGCCCCACGGTTAGCCTAGTTCCCGCAGTTCGCAGACCTCTGAGGCCTAGCAAGGCTCAGAGGGCGAGCGGGGCTAGTACCGCTAACAAGGCCTCCACAGCTGATCCGGCCGTCGCTGCCAGCCTGGTTCCGGTCAGCGTAGCTCCGGCTGTCACCGTTCCAGGCTCCTCATCTCCGGATCCTACGCCACGCCTCGCCGCCGAGACCGGTCCGGTCTCCACGTCCTGCCCAGCCTCTACACCTGGTCCGGCTGCTACACCAGCTCCCAGCTCCTCGACTGGTCCTTGCTTCTCGTCTGATCCTGGCTCCTCGACTGGTCCTGGCTCCCCGTCTGGTCCAGCCATATGCCGTGATCGGCGCCCTGGTCCTCGCTGTGGTCCTCGCCGTGGTCCTCGCCGTGGTCTTCGCCGTGGTCTTCGCCATGGTCTGCGTTGGATCCTGCTCCGGGGGTCGTCACTGCCGCACCTCCGTTCCGGCTCTCCTGATCCGGTCCCTAGTCCGGCGGCTGGAGGGTCTCTCATCCGGGATCCTGCTCCGGGGTCTTTACCGTCGGTCCCTGGCTCCAGGCTCCCTGACCGGCTCCCTGTTTCTCTCCCCGGGTCCAGCTCCCCTCTCCTGGCCTCTGTTCCCATCCCCACCCCCCCTCGTTGTGCCTCGTCCCCGGGTCCAGCTCCCCTCTCCAGCTCCCTGTTTCTCTCCCCGCCTCCCCTCTCCGGCTCCCGGTTTCTCTCCCCGCCTCCCCTCTCCAGGCCTCGGTTCCCATCCCCACCCCCCCACCCCCCCTCTCCGGGCCTCTGCACCCGTTTTCAGCCCCCCTGGCTGCTATGCCCCTCCTGGGTTTTTTGCTCGGGCTCCCGGCCCCAGGTCTCCGGGTCCTCTCCCTGGGTTCGTTCCGGGGTCCCGGATTCCTGCTTCACCCGTGTCCGGACGTTGTTCTCAGGGGTCTGGAAGCCCCCCACTGAGGGGGACGTACTGTTACATGCCCAGACCTGCTCAGGTCTGGGAGGATCAATGCCCCAGGGTCATGCCGCCATCTAGCGGTAATCTGCAGAAGCTGCAGTCAACATTGACCCTGCTTGCTCAGATTAATCATATTTTATTGTGGCAATTAGTGTCTATGTTAGAAGTGTTGTTTGTTTAGGTTTTCTCTGTGTTGGCATTTTGATTCTGTGTGTTGTTTTAGTTTAGTCCTTGTTCGGGATTGTTGTTTATTGTATTTGTTCTAGTGTCTTCTTCCCCCAGGTGTTTTCCATTGTAATCAGTGTTAATTAGTGTCTGTATTTATTGCTTGTGGTTTGTTGGGATCTTTGTGGCGTCATTGTCTCCTCGTTTTCCCCGTGTCGTACCCGCCTTCCCTGTTGTTTTCTTGTTTTCCTTTGTTGTATTAGTAGTCCTAGGTCCTTTCGTTTGTTTTGTATTCTGATTGTGTTAGTAAACTTCTCCTCGTTAAGCATCACCCCTCGTCTCTGCCTCCGTTCCTTCCTCCTGGTCTGCAAACTGTGTTCTCACCTTCATCATCACCCTCAGCCCTAACACTAAGGGGAGCAGATACAACACAAATAGAATTGGCCCGAGAATTGAGCCCTGGGGAACCCCGCAGGGGAGAGGTGCTGTGGAGGATACAGCGTTGCCCAGGCTAACACAAAAACTTATCTCAGACAAGTATGATCTAAAAAACTCCAGGGCTGAGCCTTTTATGGCAACCCAGTGCTCCAAACGAGAGAGCAGAATATTGTGATCCACTGTGTCGAAGGCAGCAGTGAGATCTAAAAGTACGAGGATAAGGGAGTCACCAGAGTCAGTGGCCAGAAGGATATCATTAAAAACTCTTAAGAGTGCAGTCTCGGTACTGTGCAGTGCTCTAAAACTGGATTGGAAGACCTCCAGAATGCCATGTGTGTCAAGGAAAGACATTAATTGGACAAGTAAAATTGTTTCCAAAAATTTGGATAAAAACGGGGGCTTGGAGATAGGCCTGAAATTAGAGAGGACAGAGGCGTCCAGGTTAGGCTTTTTAATAAGCGGTTGCACCACAGCATGTTTAAAATGTACAGGTATATCACCTGCAAGGCTGTTGTTCATGATTGTTAGGACATTTGGTCCTATGATCCTGCTGACCTCTTTGACGAGGTGAGGGGGAAGGACGTCTAGGGGGGAGCCTGAGGGCTTCATAATTATGGGTAATAATTTCCTCTAGCTGAGCAAAGGACACTGGAAACACAACACAACACAAGGAAACTGGCTAAAGGTGGCAGGGCAGGTGACAGTAATAGAATGGTCACAGGTAGAGGTGGACGTGCTAGGTCTAATGTTGGCAACTTTGTCAATAAAAAACTGAATAAAAAGCTCACATGTTGCAGTGGAAGCTTCAAGACAAACAGGATCAAGAATATGATTAATCGTTTTAAAAAGAACACAAGGCTTGTGACAGTTGTTTAAAATGATATCAGAAAAATGCTTTGTTTTTTCAGCCTTAACAGTTTGCTGATATCTACACCAGCTATCCCTCAGAATGTCAAAAGACACCTGCAGCTTGTCCTTTTTCCACTGTCGTTCAGCCCTCCTGCACTCTCGTCCTTCATCCTGTATCCTTCATCATGTTCATTTTATACTAATTGCTGTGGTGCACTCTGGACTGCTCTGTACTATATAGATAGTTATTCATATTTATTATTGTTATATTGTAGAAATGTGTGCATTGAAATGTCTGTAAAGTCTCGACGACATTGAAAATGAAGTTTTTTTTTAAAACGTCTTTCCTGGGGAGTATGCCCCCAGAGTTATGTCTATATCCTGACAGACAGGGCCCATAGCACTTTCACCAGGGCCCCCCAGAGTGGCATATTCCACCCATGAGGACGGATGGGCACAAGACTATGACAACGACAAACACTACCAGAGTGCTAACCAGGGCGGCTACATCACATCAGAGCAACGTTCAGCTATACACATTTATAATCCATAACCTCAAATGTATTTTAAATGACAATGAGTTTACTTATTTTTTTATTCCTCAACTTCAGCATCCAATCCCAACCCAGCTTTAGAGCCACAGTACAACCCGCCAGTTGTATGTACCAGCCATAACATTTGTGTAATTAGCAAACATGGAAGGAATTTGCTTATCCCTGCAACCCTGTCAATCATATCGAGCTTTGGGGTCTCTTGTTCAGTTACCATAACTTATGCATAAGCATGAAGGCCTGCAAATTGTTCTGAGATTCTCTTGACAGTCTAACGTTAGCAGCAGCAGGGCATTCTGGAAAAAGAGGATTATGCCATGTATTAAGAAGTACAAACGGGCAGGCATAAAACTTTTTGGACTGAAATAAGTCATTTCTAAATAAAATTATGAAAGAATTTTTTTTTTATGTAATTATACATTCAACCTTTTTTTTTTTATTGGTCCAGGGGGCAAGGAATGCTGTTTCCTGCCGGTCATCCGCATGGCATAATGAAATCGGAACTGCGATCTGATCGCAGAGCTTGAACTGTCAAATGTGGCCGCAACTCAAATCTGGCCTCTGGACATTCAAATTCCGATTTCAGAAGTGGCATGAAAAGACTGGTGTAACCACAGCTGTAGAGGTTTGTAGGGGCTTGAAATAGGATTTTATTCACCAGTAGCCTGCAGGGAAAATAGGTGATTTGGTTATTTGGTGCAGACTGGTGATACATCACGTTTAATACACCCTAAACCCCCAACCCTAACCGTAACCGTAACCATAACCACTAACCATAACTGTTGTGAAGGATCAGATTAAACCGAATATGTATATTTATTTATATATATATATTTAATTGTATTTGTATATCGTTTGATATCCCCTGTATATTCCTTGTACAATATGCATTGAATATCCCCGTTTCTACTAAACAGCCCATAATAGTTTCATTCTACCATTGGACGAGAACCTGGCGCCAGGTTGCCATACCCCTAGGTCCAAGTTCAATCGTGCCGCCTAACATGTCGAGGCAACCCCCGGTTCCGCGCAGTAATATGCCGGGCGAAATACGAATGGTACTATTTGTTCATAGCGCATATATATATGGCGCTCGTAAAGTAGAACTTTCTTTTAGTCCAGTTCTTTACCCTCCAACAGAGTGACAGACGCAAAAGCCTCCCCACGACGCACGTGCGGTGTAGTAGGGCCTACTTGGCCCAGAATAGGCATTGAGATATCGTGTAGATTAATAGTTGAATGGTCATAGTTTGGCACCATACCGTCGAGTTGGACGTATTCTATTAAGCTAATAATAGTCTATTTATGTATGGTGCATCGTTTGGTTCGAGTTCTACAGTTATCAGTACCCCCATCGTTCCTGACGTTATCTGGACGCTTATCCAGGCTGGTCAGACCCCTAGTGGTGATTGCATCCGAGGAGCTCCGGGTCAAGAGCGACTGGACCTGTATATTGGATTACTCTACCCGACGACGGCGAGCCTTCCACGGCTCTTGGATTATGCTTTGTGTGCTTTGATTATTCCATGGATAAAGGCCAACACTGTCGAGTGTTGGAATTACCCCCCGGAGAGGACTCCAGGTGAGGCGGCGCTCTACACGTGAGGTCGCACCACGTCTCTCCGTTGTGGACCGGCAGATACCGTTCCACAGAGGGTCCAGCTGTATTCGTCTGCGGCCCGAGGTTCTGTGGGCACTGTGTCCAAGACTTTGGATTCTCCCAAGACACCGTCGGCCAGATGGGATACCGCCAGCGGCTTCTCTAACCCCCCCCTCCTACTGTCTTACAACCAGCGGGACCCCCCCCCCCCTTAGTGTATCCAGCTATAATCATTTAAGTACCATCGCTATCGTTTCCTAAATATTCCAGGTTGTATACTTACTCCCTGCGCAACCAGAGATTGGACATTCAATGTTGATTTACCTACGAATACTCATTTGCCATAAAAGTGCATATTCAATATTTCAAATCATAAATGTAATTAAGTGAATGTTGTATACACCTTTTGCTGTATTAAATATTCGATTTGGTACATTTGTGTTGGTTCGTTTCATCAGGTGGGAAAGTGTTCATCATACTTATATCTTGTACTGGGTGGCCAGAAGTTAAAGTACATGAGGTAGTGGTATTAAATATCATATCTAACAATACAGTCAGGGAATTGTACCCCTCAGCTACAATAACCCTACCCTAACCATAATCCTACCTTAACCCTAACCCTACCTTAACCCTAACCCTAACCATAACCACTAACCATAACCATAACCATAACCATAACCATAACCACCAGTGGCGGTGGGGGGGAGGGGCTAGCAGGGGCTTAAGCCCCCTCTGAAAAAGGCTTAGCCCCCTCTAAGCCCCCCCCCCTCCCAGACAGTTATGTTTTTTATTTTATTTATATATAAAATAAATGTATAAATAAATGTATGGAATAAAAAATATAATATATGAAGACATCGGACTGACTGATGTAACTAAACTAAATTATTCAATCATATTGACCTGCCATGATGACCTGCCGTTCACCTTTGTGGCACCTGTTGTGTGATTTGATTGGTTGGTTCGTTGCACGTGATTGCATCATTTGCATGTGCACACTTTAAGTTTAACGTTAAGTCTAGCTAGTGCGAGCAGTTTCTAGCTGCAGCACTGTCTCTAGTTTCAAGTTCAAGTTTCAAGTTTCTTTAATATTTGTCATACAGAAGTACAGAATACTTTTATACAAAATGCTTCTTACTGTTACGCTCCAGAGACTGTGCAAGACAAGATAAGTATGAAATAAAATAACATAGTAAAATTAGAAGTAAAAAAATGAGGTCACAGTGTTCAGTTTAGACATATGTACAATGTTCGATGCAGAATAGACGTAGTTACCATACAATATACAATACTGTGCAGTGTACTAATATACAATACTATATAGTGCAAGGCAGAAATGGGACGAGGTGCAATTTAGGTACAATTCACAGTAGGTGTACGAGTTGTAGTGCAAATCCTTTATCAATAAATATAAAGTGTAAAGTGTGTTTGTGTGATCTAAAGTGTGGAGAGTGGGTGCTGCAGTGTGTTGTTTGTTTGAGTGAGTGTGTGCGTGTGGGTGAGTGTGCTGTGTGCATTTGATGGTTGTTGCATAGTGTTTATTGTTCGTTTAGCAGCCTGATGGCCTGGGGATAGAAGCTTCTTCTGAGTCTTTCTGTGCTCGCCTTAAGACTCCGGTATCGCTTGCCTGACCGCAGCAGTTCAAAGAGGCAGTTGTTCGGGTGGCTCGAGTCCTTAATAATTCTCTTAGCCTTCCCCTTGCACCGCTTGTTGTAAATGTTCTGGAGGGTGGGAAGCCCCCCTCCAATTGTGCGTTCGGCTGAACGTGTCACTCTTTGTAGTCTGCTACGGTCTTGTGCAGTGCTATTCCCAAACCAGGAGGTGATGTTGCCGGTCAGGATGCTCTCTATTGTACATGAGTAGAAGTTCCTAAGGATCTTCTGACTGACTTGGAACTTCCTTAGGCGCCTGAGGAAGTAGAGGCGTTGTCGTGCCTTCTTCACAACACTGTCAATGTGTGTGGTCCATGTCAAGTCCTCGGATATGTGGGCTCCGAGGTACTTGAAACTGTTCACTCTCTCAACCGGTGCCCCGTCGATGCTGAGGGGGCTGTAGTCCTTGACCCCCGACCTCCTGAAGTCCACAATCATCTCTTTTGTTTTGCTGACGTTCAGGGAGAGGCAGTTCTCCTGACACCACTGTGACAGGTTCTCTACCTCTTCCAGGTAGGCCCTTTCGTCGTTGGCAGAGATCAGGCCCACCACTACTGTGTCATCAGCAAATTTGATGATGGTGTTGTTGTTCCGCTGTGCTACTTAGTAGCAGCAGTTATTACAACTTACAACAAGCATCGATTAAGTTAGGTGACATTTATATAATGGACCGCTTTATTATTATTGGAAAAAAGCGAGGGAGAGTGGTCGTGGATGATGTTGTTGATGGTGGTCGTGGAGATGGAGAGGCACCAACTAATTCCAGCAACATGCTGGTGGTCGAGAACGTGGAGGACATTGTGTTCGTGTTGCCAAACACAGAAGATAATGAGGAGGACGACGATGAACAACAAGGCCCTGCCTAATGTCAGTGGCGGGGCCCGCAGTCGCAGAGGGTTCATCTTCGGCCGGAGAAGACTCGGATAACGACAATGAGAGTGGAGGGGCCCGGGGGGGAGAACAGGTGGCGGCGTTGGCTCACAGTCACATACCTGCCGTCATTCGCGGCAAAAGGCCTGGTGGGCCTGTGGATTTAAGCCAAGACCCAGCTGAGGGGCCGAGATGTCCTAAACTAATGTCTTACCCGACTCGAAAATTTGGATCTCAATCAAAGAACTGGACGTCAATGCAGTGATCGATCGCTTCGCTGCAAATCACAACAACAGGCGGATCATTCTCCTGTGACTGGTGAGTACCAGTCTTTGTTGACACACACACACACGCACACACACACACACACACACACACTGGAATGTACAGGCCGCCGTGCCCATTGGCCGCCGTGCCCATTGGCCGCCGTGCCCATTTTAATGTCGGGCCGCTGTGCCCCCACACACACACACACTCACAGACACAGACACACTGGAATGTAGGGTCTTCTTCTTCTTTCTAGTTTAATGTATAGGGTCACCGTGCCCAGTTGACTACTGCTCTCATGGTGGCTGTTATCGTGATGAATGAATGGTGCATGTCAGAAATGTAGTCATATTATTATAGGCTATGTTTTCGTTGTCCTTGTGATTTGTCATTATCTGATATATATATATTTCGTTGCTATACCCTTTGTAGAAACAAAATCTTAAATATTACACCTTTTCTTTGGTTACTTTTCTTTCAAGCGTTGTTTTAAATTGTAATCATACTGACTGAGCGACCTTTTATGCACGAACGTCAGATTACCACCCCCGATATAATGTCGAGCTTTATTGGGTTATTGGGTGCTTGCATTGGTGTATAACGCTATTTAGTAACGTGCATTTTCAATGATATACTGTAGCCTATATTAGCCTTTATTTTGTTTGTTATTGTTTGTTACATTAAAATTCATTAGCACCTGCTATAAACAATCCAGCCCCCCCAAAGCCCCTCCAATGCCAATTCTCTGGCGCCGCCACTGATAACCACTAACCATAACCCTACATGTAGGGGAGAACGGGGGACGTTGTCACACAGGTAGGTTGTCACATTCATTATATTTCATCACCAGAGGGTCCTGTCTCCCATATTTTGGTATTTAAATGTCCAGAATTGGGGTCAGAGTCCACCTACATTGTCATATTTGGAGTGAAACAGCTGAACTTAAGGTGAGAGGACTTTTTGTGTTTTTCATGTCCATTTGTAAATATTCCGCTCCTCAGTATTTTTCTTCTAGGCTTTTACACAATTAGTTTATAATGAAACAATTATTACCCTTAAAAAGTGTGAAGGGATAGCTGTTATGGTTTGTAACCGACCTCAAACGCAACGGCACAGACAGGAAGTTCAGAGTTAGCCAAATGCTAGGGCGTATTTATTTACAGAGTCAAAAGATGGAATAGGTACAGTAATCAAACAAACGGGGAGACTGCCTCCGGCAGAGTCATCAGCCGCTCTGCAGAATCCTCCTGGCGACAGTGGTGGGAATTTGGCATATGATGTTGTAGCGGCTCTGCAGATACTCCCAGCTCTTCCTCGAGGTGGGAAACGGAGAAAGAGATAGGTAGGTGTTTTCCCCAACACACAATTAGCAGAGTCAGTGCAAACAAAAGATGTCTTCAGTGCTTCTTCTATAACACACAATCCGGCTGAGTCCAGTGCAAACAAAATTATATCTTCAGTGCTTCTTCAATAACACACAATCAGAATTATCCAGAGCAAACAAAATGATCTCTTCAGTGTTTCTTCAATAACACACAATCAGAACTTATCCAGAGCAAACAAAAGGATATCTTCTGTGTTTCTTCAATAACACACAATCCAAATTATCCAGAGGGGTTTGATTCCACTCACCCAAGTGCAACGCGTAACGGGTAACAAGGCGCAGCTCCAAACAGTTCTCCACAGAATATAGACCAGGAAACAGCAACGGGAAAAAAGCAGGCAAAGCAGTTGTATTCCAGAACGACCCGACAACGATAGCAAGAAGGTCTGTGTATATAAAGCCTTCAGGGGCGCTAATTACAAACTGTGACAGCTGCGTGATGAGATCGATACTTGCTCCAAAAGCGTGTGGCAGGGAATGCACCAATCAACACGGCACCTTAAAGGAATGGAGCGCGTGGCGGGGAATGCATCAATCAACATAGTACCTTAAAGGAACGGAGCATGTGGCAGGGAACGGACCAAACCTCACAATAGCTATAGTTTAGATTGTTGTTAGCTAGCTAACTAGTTGTTAGATGGCTGTTAGCCTTGATACTATCAAGACATTCCAGTTGGGGTTGGTCGTCACATTTTCTTTGGGGTTGGTTGTCACATGTTGTGTAGGCTATTATTGTTTTTTATTTATTTATTGTGTTCTTATTTTGTTATAGGATGGCCTAAAGATGTGTTTCTTGTTTATGTTCATGTTAAGATGCATTAAGTAAGTTATGTATTTGACAACTTGTCAATGCAATCAAACTTTCAAATTTAGTTCTGCCTTGTCTTCTTTTTAAGATTTTTCCCATTAAAACACATGGTGTGACAACCAACCCCATAGTGTGTGACAACCATCCCGATGATGGGGTTGGTTGTCACAATGTGTCAGAGTGTCTTTGATAGGTGATTAACTCTTTGTTACAATACGTTGGAAAATGAGAAGGATACACATTTCAAGCCAACATCTTAAGCTTCAATTTAATGTAGGAATGACTATTGAAAGATGTTTTGATGATGAGCAATTCAATTCAATTAAAAAGTGTGACAACTATCCCCATTCTCCCCTACCTTAACCCAACCCTAACCATAACCACTAACCCATAAATCTGCTTCATACCAATCAAGGACAGTGTTTTCATAACGTTTTGGAAAAGCCATCCCCAATCAACTGGTTTGTAGTCTCTAATGCAGGGGTGGCCAACCCGCGGCTCGCGAGCCGCATGCGGCTCTTTGCCCGTCAATGTGCGGCTCTTCCATCCATAAAAAAAAAAAAAAAAAAAAAAAAAATTACTTTTTTTTTTTTTTTTTTTACTTTTTTTTTTTATGTCACTCATTCCATAAGGACGTAGAATAAACATTTACAATTTTTTTTTAAATGGTCCATTTGCATGTTCTTGGTATCTGAATCTAGGGACATATATGGATCAGTGTCAGAAATAGTGTGTCTGTTACTAGGCTTGAGTAAATTGTAATGAACCAAAGGAGAATATCAATTCTATTTAAAAAAAAAATTATCTTTGACTGTAAATAACACCATGCTAAAATTGACCAGACCTGAAAAATCTAAGCAAATGAATAAAGGGAAGATGATTAAACAGAAGGTTTTGTAGATACAGTACTGAATTCTGCCATCTTTTTTATAATGTAAATTTCTCCACCATTTTTCATCATATTGCAACACCGTTTTTTGCAAGACGTTCACAGAAAGGTAGAGAAACTAACTGCGTTCTGTTTTATGGCAATAACGTTCAGGTTTGTGGGAGATAATCCCAAAAAATAAGAGAAATTAAAAAGTAAATCCAGAAGTCAGATGATTGACAGGGGCTGGGTAGGGTAGTTTTTAGAAATTTGAAAGCCCTGAGTCTCTTCCTTCAAAAGACTACACTCACTTTTGGCTGTGCCACTTCCTCCTGTCAATATGCGCCGGTTTCCGACTCAATGCCCTGAGATTTCTATAATCTTATATTTCACTAATAACAGTTAAAATAATTGGTAAACAAACATAATGCTGAAAATATACACTTTTACTGTATATCTCGGGCTTAAGAGGTTAACCCTGTGAGGCCCAAATTAAAAAGAAATTAGCAACTTCAGAGGCCAGAGGGTGGGACATATAAACACATTTACTATCAAATAGCATTGTGAGGCTGAACAACAGGACCAATTGACTATACATGTGCTTAAAGGGGAACTATCTTATAAATGGCTTTTTTCAGTGTTTACCATTGTTTCTTAGCTATGTGGACTTATATTAATAGGATATATGTCTCTAATTCTCATATTGGCGAATTCTTCCAATTCTCCTCTCACAATATTCACCCTCACTGAACTGAGTCATCTGAAAATGTGCATATCTGTGATGTCAGAGATTTCTCAGCTGCATAATAATGTGGCAGTTGATGTGGCAGTTGGCACCAGGCCACACAGTGGTTGGAGCCCAGCCTCAAAACGGCTTAAGATCTTGAGGTAGAAAAATGCGGTTTTTAGTACTTGATTAGAAATACAAAACAATGCATTTTTTTTGAAAAAAACCTAGGTGTTCCATAGACTCACAGGAATTGTGTAAAAGTGCCCAAATAGTGAAAGAAATAGTAAAATAGTTCCCCTTTAACATTTTTTAAATAAACATTATTTTTTTAAATGGCTAAAAGTGATTTTGTAATTTTGCAACCGTGGGTCTCACAGGGTACTTTTAACCCTGTGAGGCCCAAATAAAAAAGACATTAGCAACTTCAGAGGCCAGAGGGTGAGACCTATAAACACATGAAGGGTGCCGTGACTGAAAAAAAAGGTTGAGAAACGCTGGTATATGGTGTGGCTCTTTGTGGTACCACAGTCATTTTTTTGTGGCTCTTAGTCTCTGACTGGTTGGCCACCCCTGCTCTAATGTGTCCCCAATTTTATGGGAACACACACACACACACACACACACTGATTTGGTGTAGGGAGCTCCGCGTGGTGAGTGACCTCTCCCCCTGAAACGTGGCCTGAACCTCTCGCTGTCAGTCCCAGAGTGAGCAGTAATGACACAGTGTAGGTCACATACCATCCACCACATGGATCACATACCAAACACACAACAGCTGCTGCTGCTGGTCCCAGTGTCTCTACACCCTCTGGGCACCACACCCACTGCACGCACACACACACACACACACACACACACCCCACTGCACACACACACACACACACACACACACCACTGCACGCACACACACACACACACACCACTGCACGCACACACACACACACCCCACTGCACGCACACACACACACACCCCACTGCACGCACACACACACACACACCACTGCACGCGCACACACACACCCCACTGCACGCACACACAGACACACACACCCCACTGCACGCACAGACACACACACACACACACACACACACACACACACACACACACACACACTCACACACACACAAACACCCTGCTACGTCCTAGACATTCAGGAGCACACACAGAGACACACACGCGCGAGCATACGTGTCTTGTGATTTGTGTAATTTGTAATACGTTAGATCGTTATATAAATAATTAACATTAGTCAGTTACCAGTTATTTCGTTCGGTTACACAAATCACAAGACACCTCTGTTACAGATTGATCAGCACACATAGATAATCACTCTGGCAATACATTCATATTTACAATCTCACACTCACCTGAGGGATACAAGCCCGGTCTGACTTGTTCCCCCAGTGATGGTGTAGTATAATTTGCCTGTGTTAAATTATACTTGTTCTTAAGTAATCAGGGTTAACATCCAATTTGGAACTCAAGATAAAGGTTTAAAGTAAATTCTCAGGTCACTGAGCCACAGGAAGCATTATGGTTCATTCAAATATAGTACTAAGTCACAGCTGAGATTGCTAGACAGAGGACAGGAGGTAACATAGTCTTGTGACTATACTAGCTACCTTGTTGAAAACAGCTTCAAAGGAAAATACACAAAGAAAATCATTGATCATGTTAGAGTGTGAAGTTTGAGTGCCTTCTGTGGCACAGAGACACAGATAGTGGAAGAGGAAGAAGCAGTGTTTAATATTTAGTAGTCAGGACACATTAGAAGTGTATTTTTCTATATTCAATTTAACTTTGATTAAATTACAATTATCACTGAAATGATGTGTTCAATAAGGGGAACAGAATGATATTAAACGTGGAGTGGTTTATAGTAAAATTCACAGGATTAATGGAAGACCACTTGCAAATAGTTTATATTAGTATTGAATAATATCATTATTTAGAAAGGCATGGTTTAAGACTTTAAGGAATCTAGGTGACTAATTTGAATAAGTCAAATGATGAAATGCAATCTTTATACACTGAAATGGAAATAACGAATGTGAATATAAGCTTTGTAGGTTTACTTTGGCACAAACTAGTAATGTTTTATGTTGACATGTGTGTCCTTGAGAGAATTACATTAATAGCTATGTACAGATACAGCCATAAATAGTCATGGAACAACTGTTTTGGGGCCGTTTTGATGCCGTTTTGCGTGGTTAATGTTAACAATGACCAGCGGGGGCGCTCTCATACAGCTGGTGCCGAGGTGCCTGCTCTCTGTTCATTCAAGAAGCTCCGCCCTCGACAAAGGGAGAGAGAGGCTGAGAGAGAATGAGAGCGAATGGCCAAAATGCACTGTGTTCTGACCACATGTTTTGGCTCAAATACATAGTATTATATTGTATGCCTCGTTTTATAAAATATCCTTTGAGCGCAAGCGATTGATAACTGTCAACGTTGAAACGGCACAAGCTCTTATTTATTTTTTAAGCGGGCCGCTTTTATTATGAAATTCGTATTATGAAACAGGAAACACCTCGACCATTGTCTTCAACTTAGCTCACTACGATTCAACCTATTGCGTGGCACCACAGAGAGACGTTGTAGTATCGGCGTCTGTGATTTGCCTAAACGTTCGGCTGAGTCTGCAGCAGCCGTAGTGGACGAGGACGGCCGAGTTAGACAGATAATATCATTATAATATTATTCTTTTGGTAACGTTTTATTTCTGACTACAGTACAGTATGTATTACTATCCATTACTACCTACTATGGGCCAGCCGTGTATAGGTGTAACAGAGTTATAATAGTTCAATGGTTGTGATGGCGGAGTTAGCATTTGCATATCATTTTATTTACTACTACCTACTATGCTGCTATGTCTATACTACTATCTAATACTACTTTGTATCACAAACAGTACTGTATTTGCAAAACTGATATGTCATAAATGTATAGATTTAGCAGTACTGTCTACCTGTATGTCATGTATGTCATTATGAATTGAAAATGGGGGACCCTGATGTAAACAAGACGAAAGTAAAAATAAAACGTTCAAACTTCCAACTTGTGTATTGTTTTCATAAAAGTCGACTAAGATTGTACTCTTGTATTTTGCACTGTACAGTATGTCACAGGTGAGCTTGCTAGCCATTTGATTGTTAACGTGATACTCTGCAGTGCAGGTGAATAAAGTAGAAGCACTTCTTATAGTGTACAATGGTTATAGCTCATATCAATGTGTGTAGTCTGAGAAATAAGTGCTATGAAATTGAATGTATGGTCAAAGCTAACTGGATTAATATCCTTGCCATCTCTGAAACGCACCTTGATGATTCCTTCTCTGATTCTGCTGTAACTATAGAAGGTTTTAATATTTTTTAGAAAAGATAGAAACAGGTTTTGCATTTGGCATTTCATCTACATGTATTGATCATATTTATACAAACGTGCCAGGCCAATGCTCAAAGGCAGTCTCTGTTCCTGTAGGTTTCAGTGACCACAACATCATAGCAGTCTCCAGAATGACGAAGGTCCCAAAAGCCAAAGCAAAAATTATTGTCTCACGGTTATATAAGAGCTTTAATGTAGAAGGTTTTATTAATGAAATGTCGGGTATAAACTCTTCCTCCCCATGCATTTGAAATGTAAGAGACTGTGCCATCTGATTAGCACTACACTCAGTAGTACTAAAGTTGATGGATCCAAAACCATGTCTCGCACAAGGTTTACAGAAGCATGCGCATCCAAACGATAAATACTAGGTTCTGGACAGAAGAGCACACTTCCTCACACTAGAACATGCTCCCATGTTATTACTTTGCTTGAGTTGTGTGACGTTCCAAATTGAAATTAATAATAAAACAAATGGCTGCAACCATGTCCATGTCCAGACCTCTTACTTACAAAATCAGGTGTAACAAATGTGTGCAAATGCAGTATCACATTAATAACTGTCCTTTATGACATAAGCATTTATCACTGTATTATACTACAACTCTATACATACATCTGAGTAGTAATTAGCACTATTACTCAGTAGTACTAATTTATATATTTTACACAGAGTTTAATCACCTGTTCATTGTATATCACTATTGCACTTTACTGTTACATTTGCACTGTGGTTGGATGTCAAACTTCTTTAGGTTGTGTGTTGGATGACATGGTGATTTGAGAGGATGTGTTTTGAATATGGTGTAATACTTGCTTATAAACACACAATACGTTAATGCACAACAGACGAGAGAGAGCTTGACATGCATCGCTGTGGCAGAGGCTGGTGTTGTGCTTGTCGTCTTTCCTGTGACAAAATGGCATCCAAGGTAATACAAAAAGTCAACCAATGAACTAGATTCTTGTACCGGATCTCCTCTCTGGTAAACAAGAATACCCTGAAGACTCTGGCAGGAGCACTCATTCAAGGGTACTACGACTATGCTTGCACCTCATGGTACCAAAGCACCTCAAAGGCGCTAAAAACAAGATTACAAACATCACAAAACAAACTGGTCAAACTTCTACTTGACCTTACCCCTAGAACCCACCTCACCCCTGCCCACTTTGACAACCTAGGATGGCTTAGAGTAGACGACAGAGTACAGCATTTATATAGAGCTTTTATCCAAAGTGCTTTACAACTTAATGTACATTAAACTTGAAAACAAGTTTTCATTCAGTCTGTCTCGTCTCTCCCTCCATCCAAACAGGGGGGTAGTAGAGTGACTATACTGTGTATGTACTGTAGGTGTGACATGGAATGCGGCGAAACCCCCACACACACAAACACACCATTGAAATGCTAATTGTTGGGGCAGCAGAACTGGAACACACTGATGCTTTTTTGGCTATGTCTCTCTCATTCATTAAAATCCTTAAGCTACTATCTATCCATGGGGCTGATTTGACTGTGAACTTTTTTAAAGGAGCATGTTTATCTGCTACACGCATGTACCTCAATTCCATTCCCCCCAAGGTTGAGAATAAACCACAGTACGGGGAGATTGATTGATTGATTGAACATTTTATTAACAGATTGCAGAATGGGTACAGTACAGTACAGCTCAATACATACAATTGTTAAGGGGATGCAGACCAGAGAAAGACTTTCGTCTTGTTTACATCAGGGTCCCCCATTTTCAATTCATCATAACATATATGACATACATGACATACAGATAGACAGTACTGCTACATCTATGACATACCAGATTTGCAAATACAGTACTGTTTGTGATACGAAAAGAGTCCAGAAAAGAGAGTATATACATTTGACATAGAAACTGTACATTGGAGGAGGTTGGGGGGGGGAGGTTGGGTAGGAGTGGGTGGGGGACACTGTACAACTGAACAAGCAAAACTGTACATTGGAATATTGACTCCCTCCCCGCAGAACTCCGCACCGCCCCAACTCTGGACTAATTTAAAAAACTGCTCAAAACCCACCTCTTCAACTTGGCCTTCAACCCCTAACTTTCTCACTTTATATGTATATGTTGTGTCTGTCCACTATGTTTGTTAATTTGTCATCTCCCCCCCCCCTATGTAAAGCGACCTTGGGTCCTCTGAAAGGCGCTATATAAAACGAAGTTATTATTATTATTATACTTGGTCATTTACTGTACATTGGGGGGGGTTGTGTTAGGACATTTACAGGGGCCAGTTTAGAATTGCAGTCTCCCGTAGGTGTTTTTTGAGAGTGTTTTTGAAAGTGGGAAGTATTTTGACATGTACATGGGTACCTTGGTCGTGTAGTGTATCTTGTAGACCAGGCCCATTGCAAGTTGTGTCTACTCTAAGCCATCCTAGGTTGTCAAAGTGGGCAGGGGTGAGGTGGGTTCTAGGAGTAAGGTCAAGCAGTAGTCTGACCAGATTGTTTTGAGATGTTTGTAATTTTGTTTTTAGCGCCTTTGAGGTGCTTTGGTACCATGAGGTGCATGCATAGTCGTAGTACCCTTGAATGAGTGCTCCTGCCAGAGTCTTCAGGGTATTCTTGTTTACCAGAGACGAGATCCGGTACAAGAATCTAGTTCGTTGGTTGACTTTTTTTATTACATTGGATGCCATTTTGTCACAGGAAAGATTTGCCTCTAGGATGGAACCCAGGTAGGTAATATCTTCTTTCCTTGTGACCATATTGTCACCCACTGTAACTGAGAAGCCGTCGGTCTTGCTGAGTTTGTTATTTGAACCGAAGAGAATGGACTCTATTTTGCCCATGTGTAATGATAGTTTGTTATCAGCGAGCCATATGCAGATTTTGCCTAGTTCTGAGCTGAGGGTTTTTTCAACCTGTAACTTGTTCTTCTAAAGTGTGAGGGACCAACTCATCAAAAGATGTGCTAATAAACGATAAGTACTGTCCTCATGCCAATATGTGGGTGGTATTCCAACATGCCTATTTCACCTGGCACCCTAGAAACACCACTGTGCAATTTTTAATCAATACAGTTCTATTTAGCTATTAATGGATTTGATCAAGGCAGGAGTTTAGTCAGTTTCAGTCAAGGTCATTCGTACTTCTCATCACAGTTAGGACAGTCGAAACCCGATCAATCTTTCGCCGTCGACTAAAAACACACTTCAATCAATATCTGAAATAAATATTAAATAAAAAGCCGGTCCTTGCAAGGGTTCCGGTGGGTCCCTATAGCAAAATCAGGAATAGTTGACCTTCACCATAAGAATGACTATTCTGACACAGGTTCCCCTCAACTACAGTATAGACTGTTCTGTATCACACTAGCTCACGCTCAGCGTTTCATGCATATATCTCGCTTCAGCATATATACACTGAATAATTTCACAAATGTACCTTTAAATGCCAGCATTCATCTGGCCACACCCCCATCCGCTTACCTATATAAGCAGGGATGGTGCCACACACTCATCTCCTTCTCAAATTTCATCACAAGCAACGTGTTGCTCATATGCCCACTTGACGTGGAGAAAAATATTTGCTGGAAAAGCAATGTTTACGAGGAGAGGAAGAACAAGGAGATACGTTGACATCATATCTTTATTTTCTCTCTCACTATTTTCGAGAAAATACGGCGATGTTGTCTTCGTCACTGGAGTGTCTGGAAGATGGTGATCATTCTAAAACCCTCCACCGGTTTTCGTATTGGGAGCACGCCGCTGCATGCTTCTCAACTGCAGTTCCTTGCTGTGTTGGTTGGGGTGAAACCTTTCAGGCCACAGCTGAACTGTAGGACGCGCCGCTGTTGTGAGAAGCGGTGGGTTTCAGGTTGGGTAAGTACTGTTGCTGGCAGGCTTCAAGTTTCAAGTTCAAGTTTCTTTAATAGTTGTCATACAGAAGTACAGAATACTTTTATACAAAATGCTTCTTACTGTTGCGCTCCAGAGACTGTGCAAGACAAGATAAGTATGAAATAAAATAACATAGTATAATTAGAAGTAAAAAATTAGGTCACAGTGTTCAGTTTAGACATATGTACAATGTTCGATGCAGAATAGACATAGTTACCATACAATATACAATACTGTGCAGTGTACTAATATACAATACTATATAGTGCAAGGCAGTCTGTTAGTGCTATGGGGGCTAATTGACAATGTTTATGAAAACCGGCCCCAGGCTAGGGTCCTTTGTTCAGCCTCCTAGGCGACAGAAGACCTTGGTCTGAAGACCATTGTAGTTTTAACTAGTGGGCCGCGACCATTAACACTGGTGATCCCTGTGTTTTCTGGACGAGTGGGTATCTCTCTGTCACCGTGTAGCCGCTTCTTTCATATCCAAATGAGAGTATTCCTTCACGAGGAGATATGTGCATAAGATGTTCGATAGCGGAAGATCTATGTTCAAGTCAGCTACACAGGCCAGTTTGGTATTGTGCTGACTCCGTCGGGTGTTGGTAAAATCACCGTTGTAAAGCTGTGTTGACATCTTGTTTCTCTTTTCTCTTAAAAAGTGAGGAGGGTTTCAGAACAGCGGCCTGTCTGGGTGAGTGTTATATCATTGTGTACAAGTTCAGGTGATAGCTGCTTAGCTTACGGTTAGCCAGTCAGCTGTTAGCTGCGGCGTTAGCCTGCTGGGATCACTGCGTGGCCTACAGAGGTTGGGCCTACTGTTAGCCAGTCAGCTGTTAGCTGCGGCGCTAGCCTGTTGTGATCACTAGGAAACGTTAGGTTGCTGCTATCGGACAAGGCCAGCGCGGGGTAGCTCCGGCTACTCGCGCGCCGCCGCAAGCTCCCCTCTGGTCGCGTGCGCCATTCGCTCGGCGTCTCGCGAGCAGGGGCAGTAGCGACCGACGGTTGGAGCGGCCGTTAGCTTAATGCTACTCTGTTGAACGTGCTTTGATTATAACATGTTTTACACTCTTGACTACGACGTCATCTTTGACAGGGGATGTTCGTCGACCCTGCCCTGAGCCAGGACGGCAAGGATTGCGTCAACAAAAGGGACCGTAGCGACGGGTGGAGCGGCAACGCTGCCCAGATCGAACAACACAGGATGGCTGTGTTTCTACGGTGTCTTGAGACTGCACTTCGCTGATCTACGCTCTGGGTAGGACAAAGGTTTGACCAGACCTTATACGCGTCTTCCGGCTTTACCTTCTACATGTTTTGTAAATAACGCTGTTTTCCAAAAACGTGTGTTGCTGCAATGCATTTGGGATATGACGCGAGTTTTGTGTGAACTGTCTTGTCACTGGTAATTAGCTTCTCCAGGCAAATCGGGTTGTTGTTACAGATGTGAAAATGATCTGGTTGTTGTGTGAGAAACATCATGTGTGTTGTTATGTACCGTGTACTCACAACTAAGGTAACTAACCTATGAAGCTATGCTTAGTGACAAATTAGTGAACGAATATTATTTTCTCAGCCTGTGATGACAATAAACAGTGTGTTCACATATTCCTGTTTTAACTGGCCGTATTAAGGGTAAGTAGGAGGATTGTGTTTTTCCCCACGGTTCCCTGGGGACTTCTTCATCCTCCTATCAGACATGTTGTTGCACTACATTGTGTCTTTGTGTGGTAGGGATGCGATGTAACCCTTAGCTTGATTGCTGAGGTTGTGCTATGACTGCTGGAGAAACTTTATTTTCCTAAAAGAAAAGATTGTTTGGTCGCTGTCGTGTGTGCTTAGCAAGGCCTGTGGCCGATACTAATCGAGAATTATGTATTCTCTCATTATGAAAAACGGCGTTCCTCTGTTTTTGATTGATTGATTGAAAAGTTTATTAACAGATTTCAGAATGGGTACAGTACAGTACAGCTCAATACATACAATTGTTAAGAGGATGCAGACCTGAGAAAGACTTTCGTCTTGTTTCCATCAGGGTCCCCCATTTTCAACTCATCATATGACACACATGACATACAGATAGACAGTACTGCTACATCTATACATTTATGACATACCAGATTTTCAAATACAGTACTGTTTGTGATACTAAAAAAATCCAGAAGAAGATTGTATATACATTTGACATATAAACTGTGCATTGGGGGAGGTTGGGTAGGTGGGGTGGGGTGGGGCTGTACATTGGAGGTGGGGGGGGGGGGGGGGGTTGGGTAGGGGGGGGGACACTGTACATTGGAATACTGACATACATTTGACATAGAAACTGTACATTGGAGGAGGTTGGGTAGGTGGGGTGGGGTTGGGTGGGGCTGTACATTGGAATACTGACAGAGCCATGCTTGGTCTTTATTGTACAACTGGGTTAGGACATTTGTAGGGGCCAGTTTTGAATTGCAGTCTCCCGTAGGTGTTCTTTGAGAGTGTTTTTGAAGGTGGGTAGGGGGGGGGGAGTTTCCTGGTCCCACGGCCTGGAATATTGGGCGTGTGCACCGCAGAAATTCCCCCGCCATAGAGTACGTCACCGTGCGCGTCTCTGTTGGTAGGACTTCCGTGTGCTGTTCAGGTCCATGTGATGGATCTGTTTCGGGGGGGTGGTCAGGGCTCCTCCTCACCAAGCGCCTATTCGGGCCTTCTGTGAGTTCGGACTCCTCCTTCCATGTGAGGGAGCCTCCATCAGAGTACAGAGCCTTCCTCCTCAGATTGTCAAAGTGAGTGGACCCTCTAGAAGGTGTCCTATTCTATTGTGTATGTATTCGATTCAATTCGATTATTGAGTGTGTATGGGTTCAGTGCCTCTTCCCCGGAGAGCCCTAAAAACCAATTTTTTACATGGCTCAAGGTGCAATATATTCTTTTCAATCTGTACAGCTCGCGTGGGAAGTCTCTCTGGGGATTCCCGTCTCCTTCCTATGGGAGGGTGGTGGGATGTAAAAATTTGAAAAAATTTTACCCCCGGCTGTGTAGACTGGGATACATACTGTTGGTGCTTCCTTCTTTTCTATTAAAAAAAAATAGTTGGAGTTAGGAAGTGTCACACCCCTCTTGTCGTTCCCCTGGGCGCCTTGGGGATTCAATGACAGGTCTAAATAGCCTGTTCATTGATGTGGGTGTGTCCCGACACACGTATAGTGCTAGCTCGCTATAAACAGGCGACTGACTGGCACGCCTTGGTTGCTTGAGGTTAAAACGGCGTTTTTATAGAGCAACTGAGATGGAGGTTTTTCCTCTTCCGACGACCACATCCCACAACCTGGGTTGGTTATCGACGGATTCTCGTTCATGTCTGGGGGATGATGACGGAATGGATCTGAACATATGTAGAGGGGTCTCACGCCCTGGGGGTGGGCCACCGGGCGCGGTTCGCCCGAACGTCTGGGTGGCGCCTTCTTTTCATGTTAAGATCAACACGCATATCTGCCCTTTCTCCTGGAGTAGGCATGTCGGCGTGGTTAGGGCACGGGACTGGTTCTGGTCACACTGGTCCAGATCAGTTGAACCCGTTGTCCGCCGGGGATGCAGATCTGCTGTTCTGGTACCCTGAGGGACTTGGGCTTTCTTCAGGGGGAAAAATGCCAGGTCGGTCCGGGTGTCACAGGGTTAAGCACTATGGTGACCCTGGTTGGGTACGTTTTTACTCAGCACTGTCGTAATGGCTTACGGCCATGCCAACCTGTACACGCTCGATCTCGTCGGATCTCGGCCGCTACACAGGTTGGTCCTGGTTAGTACTTGGTTGGGAGACCGCCTGGGAATACCAAGTACGGTGTGCTTAGGGGCTGGTTCACAATTCTTTTTCGCTCCTCTCTCACGCATGGCGAAGAGGGGCCTGTTGGGGTGGTCTTTGACCTCCTCTGGTGACCCTGTGCTTCCCGTATCGCCAGGCCCGGTCCGAAGTAATGTTTCGTCGACCCGTAGGCCTGGGTTAACCCTTTTTTGAAAACTGAAACACTTGTACTGCGGTATAGCCGGTGTATACCCGCAGGTGTGTTTTGGAGTTTTTTCTTGAGGGGTTATAGGAACAACCACCGCATTGGGTAACGCCAAGGTGGTTGATTCCCTGGTGTGTTGGAGCAGTGTCAACTCCCGGGTTCACCGTTTGAGGGTGCCCCTGCACGTTCATGACGTCTGCCAATCGTGTCAGCCTTCTCTGCCTCGACCCCTCTGGGTGGGGGTTTTTAAATGGAGGCTTGGTCATGCAACACCGCCAGCTTACGCTCCTTCCGCCGGGGCGGCTGTGTTCAGCTGTCCCCTCTGGCGCCTGTCTCGTCCGCAGTCTCCAGGCTAGGGTTAATAGCCTGTTGCCTGGTTTTTCCCCGGTGCGCTGCCTGCTTCCGTTGGTTAACCTTTTTTGTGTGCTTACGGCCATGCTGACTGCCTGTTCTGCAGGGTCAGTGTGCCAGGCGGTGTACTATTGGGGGGACAGGGCCCGCTCGGCTGAGGGGCCTTTGTCCGAATACGCTGGCGATGTGGGGGGCGGGGTCACTAAGTGCCCACCTGGTGGGGTCTTGATGCTGGCATCATGGACTTCTCCGGGCCCCCGTTCCAGGGGGTCCAGTCCCTTTGGTGGGTCTGGGTCTTCCTTCGCGCTCCGCTGCTACGGCCTTGCCACGGGGTTGGGTTTACCCTTGACCCCGTGATTCTGGGGGCAGTAACAAGGTTTATCCCTCCGTTCGTTCCCGGGTGGCATGCGGGTTGTGCGTGTGTGTAGTCGTGGGGTCAAGCCACGGTCTGCTCACCCTGTGCGTTGAGTTGCTTGAGTGCCTCTTCGCACGGTCGGGTCCGTCGCCCTCCCGTGAAGCCACCAATAGGGGGGGTGCCCTCCATTAGGGTGGGTCGGGGGGGCTCGGCCCTCCCTGGTCTGATGGTTGTGGGGGGCCTCAGCAGGGTACATTTGTCGAGCTTCTAGCTCGCGCTCAGCTCCTATTATGCATGAAACGCTGAGCGTGAGCTAGTGTGATACAGAACGTTAGGTTATGACTATAACCAAGTTCTGTTAACACTTAGTGAACGCTCAGCGTCTAGACGCCGCTGCGGCCCTTGATTTTTCATTGTGGTGAAATTTGTTGGGAAGGAGATGAGTGTGTGGCACCATCCCTGCTTATATAGGTAAGCGGATGGGGGTGTGGCCAGATGAATGCTGGCATTTAAAGGTACATTTGTGAAATTATTCAGTGTATATATGCTGAAGCGAGATATATGTATGAAACGCTGAGCGTTCACTAAGTGTTAACAGAACTTGGTTATAGTCATAACCTAACGTTAATAGATGACGGGACCTAAGATGGGTTTACACACTGTACCAGGAGAACTGTAGACCAGGAGTTGTGTTACAAGAGAAGTGATTCAAAACTAAAACTTTGTTTGTAATGACAGCTTCAAGGATGCTTTCTGTATGATCACCCGCAGTATTCAGGTGTGATTTTGGCCCATCAGTATCCTTCTGACTCCCTGATCAGAAATGTTGCGAGGAGCACCAGTGCATGGCCGGTTGATGATGGAGTGATGTTGCTTCCACGTATGGATAATGCCCCCAATGGTGCTTACTGGAAGATTCTGAAGTTGTGAAATACGTCTTTAGCCAATTCTATTTTCATGATTTGCAACAATCTGTTTGTGAAGGTCTTGAGAGGCGAGCCCTTTGCTTTTACCCATCAGTTGATGTTTCTTGTGTGGCACCTTGGTAACAAACAAAAAAAACATTTTATAGCCCATTAATATATTCTAACCCAGTTGACATTATTAGCACAGATAGGAGGTAGAGTTGCCTCCTAATTCGTTTTGGTTTTCAGCTAGTTCCTTGCCTTTCCTTGCTGTGGTGTACTGCTTTTTCTTAGTGTGTCCAATACTTTTTTCCTGTTTCATTCCACTTGATTACACATAACTTTATTTACATATGGACTTTAATGTTTAGATTTCTTGAGTTAATACAAACGCCTGGTGCAAATTTAGCTTGAATACGCTAATTGGAAATACATTTACTGAACAATACTTATTTCCCCCATTGTACACTATAAGAAGTGCTTCTACTTTATTCAGAGTACAATCTTAGTCAACTTTTATGAAAACAATACACAAGTTGGAACAGTTTGAATGTTTTATTAGTTTATTTACTGTCTTTCGAGTTTCAATGCATAATCCAGACAGTTGCATTCCAGATGAAAAACATAACTTTACTGAAATTAATAAGGAATGCAATGTTCGCTAGCTTACCAACGTATTTCATTCCCTGTAGCTGAGTACTGAGGCGGAAGTGACAATCTTTCAAAGTAAAAGAAAACAGCTTTTTGCGCGACGGATAAATGCAATTTCACGGAGAGAATATGTCTGGTGGCCATATAATACTGTATTATAGCTTACTTGAATGAACAATCTTCCTCCCCACTTTACCAGCGTATTTTAAATTCACAATAAAGTCTCTCTCAGTCTCGCGCCGTCCCAACGTTGACAGTGGCTCGTGTTATCGACACAAAGGCACAGTGATGAATGAGGAAGTCAATACTCAATAGACCGCCGCCGGTCGACTTTGCGCCTCCTGGCGGCATAAAACAGAACAGCAGCCTGGGTTCCTAATTAATTAAAACGACGTGATATAACCGTGCGCGCATCGCGGCAAAGTGTCCATGAAAACTAAAGGCTTCATCTGTATCATGTTTGGTAAATATAATAGTGACAATGATTAGGCCTTAAAATCATGTGGAAAGAAATGCGGTCTTAAGCAGAGCCGTTAATGGTAAGCCATGCCTACATTTTCCAATTCAAAATAGCCTGCTGGAGATTGGAAGAAAACCTGTTGTGATGTCACTTCCTGTGAGGTCATAACCGGGACCAGGGCCCTGCTATAAGTAGAGGGCCGCGAGACACTGGACCAGAAGAGCATTGAGAAAGGAGGAAGAAGATTGGACGAAGCCCTCATCGATAAAGGACAATTCATATTCACGCTGCCAAAAGAGATCACGGTTGATATCCGGTGAACATCTTTGTTCGAATATTTTGGGTGCCGGTCAGAGTTTGAATTCTTTTACATCAAGTGTTTTGTGAGCAAGTATTGATTGACTGATTATTCTTGTGGTCAATAAATACCAATCGGAAGACATTGAGCGATTGATTGGACTCATTTTTTACAGAGTGCTATATCTTTTTGAGACAACAGAAAAACAACCAGAGTACTGTTAGATTGTGTACCATCGGATACTGTTACCATGGATACCCTAGTATTAAATATAAAATAACAGAATCAAAATGTGAGAATTACACAATTATGTACACTTTACAACTATTAAAAAAAGGTAAATTTACTTACAAAGATTTTGATATTAGACCTAGTAACTATTTGAAGTTCAAATTAATTTAATGTAACATGCACATGCAAGAGGCATCTGTTACACCCATACGCACACACGCACAGACAGCCACACACACACACACACACACACACACACACACACACACACACACACACACACACACACACACACACACACACACACACACACACACACACACACGCACACGCACACAGATATCCACAGAGCCTCAGAGTCTCTCCCTCTCATCTGAAGGAGGAATGTCGCCGCAATATCGAATGGAATGCAATCACACCCGATATAGAGCGACCAATGTCAATAAATCAATAATGTACAGTCCAAGCGAGGGAGATGGGGGGCTTGTTGGTTTATATCAAGAGTGACGGGTCTAGAGTGACTGTTGGTTTAAAATGAAGAACTATAGCTTTAGGAAATGGAGGGCTATAGGCAGCGGGAGAGATTTAGACTGAGTGCTTCTTTGTCTGTGCCTGTGGTTTAGACGTTGAGTTCATTGCTGGGTTATGTACTTCTATTCTATTCACATAATATGCATACTACATGTATCTATTCTATTCACATATATGCTTACTACATGTATCTATTGCTATGTCCGCCCATCACAAACACGCAAACTGTCTAACGCCTGAGAGGTTGTCTCGTGGTGATGACCGGAGTGGTGGACGTCCCGTGATGATGGCTGGGAGGCTGCGATCCTCTCTACGCCGCCAACATACCTCAAATGGATCCGTCATCAGCTCTATTTTCAATCTTTCAAAATGTTCTTATGTACCCCAGTTGCTATTGCATGTACTTATTTGTGTTTCATTACACGTATATGTACATGCTGTTTCGCCTGTTTTATACAGTAGCAACACTACTATCACCGACATCTAGGAAGGGAGATCCCCCCCTTGATCCTATTGCTAGGTTTTTAGTGAGTTTTTCCTTACCTTCGTGTGGGGTATGTCTGGGAGTGTTGCATTAATACAGTTTATCTATTTTACATTTTATTTTGGATTTCCTGGTGTTTTTGTTTTGTTATTGATTTATTGTGATGTTTCTTCTTGACTTGTTTAAAGAAGACGTGGCCGGCCCATGGGGACATTAACGTGTGTTGTCGGGCCTTACAAATACATTTGATTTGATTTGATTTGTCTGGCAGTGTGATCTCTTATAGGACACGATGTTGGCCAAACCTCCCATCAATAAAGACATGGATACTTCCAGGAGCACAGAGAGAACAAAACCTGAGCTGGGTGTGATGCGAACGGCAAGAGAGACACTCATATTTAGTTAACGCATAGTTGCAAAAGCATTCATGGGCAGAATCTAACATATCACACCATGCACACACACACACACACACACACACACACACACACACACACACACACCTACACACCTACACACACACACACACACACACACACACACACACACACACACACACACACACACACACACACACACACACACACACCTACACACCTACACACACACACACACACACACACACACACACACACACACACACACACACACACACACACACACACACCTACACACCTACACACACACACACACACACACACACACACACACACACACACACACACACACACACACACACACACACACACACACACAAATGTACACTTGCACAAACACACCAGGTGACTTCAGAGGTGCCTATAGAGGGTGTTTAAAATTTAATGGCAGCTAGTCTTTAAACAGGTTATTACCTCGGATGTCAGAATCATCTGCAATTTGTTGCATTATTAAGCTAACATTTGATATATTGGTTGATGTATATTTCCAAAGAGTTGTGACTCTTTTCTCAATGTATAACTAACCTAGAACCAAAGACTATACATTTTGTTTTAGATATAGTTATCAATCAGTTTGTTTCAACCCAATACGCAGTCACAGTCAGTGACTGTATACAAAGTGGAATCGTCTGTATACACATCATCACATGGAAACCCCACATTTTAAATCACTAGCGGTAGAAAAATGACCATTAAAATAAATACATTGCATTCTCTAAGACAGATAACCTTCTAACCAGCCAACAGCATTGTGTATTTAACATGGAAGCCTTGTGGGAAATTCAGTAATCATCATGTCCCACCCCATCACCTCACCGTATTGGCCCTATAATCTGCGACCCCTCGATCCCCAGTCCACATCATCCCAGGCCTGGCTCCCGTGACCCAGAGCCAACTCCACACCCCCCGACTACCATATCCATCAACCCTTCGCATAAGGAATATCTTCGTGCTCGATTACCTTTGCTCCCTCCAGCTTTTTTTTTTATCATCAAGTCATGCGGTTTTAATATACTTACACTCCAATCACCCCAATTCGGCCCAATTCACTCAGCTATTTCTCATAGTTGATCCCAGGCCTGTGATTGAGACCGGTCCCACTGTCATTACCGTGGATACAGCGCTATTTACTGATGAACCTTTGGACACATGTTGTACATCTGAGCCAGTCAGTAGATTTATATTAAACAATTGAGTTTATTAGTCCCCGCTTAGCCGTCTAGGTGGCAGTGCTTTCCAATGGCTTTTCCCAACCCTGCCGTTTCCCACAACAATAAAGAGAGAACTGTAATTTAGATGGGACTGTCTCCAAGCTGGTCTCTCTCAGCTGCTAAGAGTTATACTTGACGACAATGATGGAAAGTTTGGCTTGTTTTGGGGGGGGGGGGGGGGAATTCGCTATTGAAAAGGTTGAGCCGTTCTCTCAATCTTTTCTCCCATTAACTTGTTCGGTCTCTCTCTGCTCGTGAATCACGGGACAAACTCTCAATTGATTGAATTCTTTATTTCCAATGTTTACAAATAAATAAACAATAAACAAATAATTTTTCAAAATGTTTACAAACAAACCGCTCATAATTAGCGGCTGGGTGGCGCAGCGGACATTGCGCTCGTCACCAACGCATGAGACACCGGTATCGAATCCGGCTGTCGGCGTTGCCTCCGGCTTGGGCCGGCCGTGATACTAACTCAATTGGCAGAGTTAGCGTGTGGAAGTCGATGGGTGGTAATCTGGACGTTGTAAACAGCGACTCCTACAGGTCGGTTGGGGTGCCTGCACAGCAGAGACAGGAAAATGGCGGGGGTAGTGTGAGCCTCCTACACTCCTCGCCAAATGAGAGTCCGCGCTGGCAGGTGAAAAGATGCGACTGGCTGCCTACACATGTATCGGAGGGGACATGCGATGGGCTTCTATCCTCCCTACAACCGGCCAGTGGGGGGCACATGCGAGCAACAATCAAGACAGGGGAGGGGAGAATTGGCACAGCTAAATTGGGATGGGAGAAAAATAGAAAAAGGGGAGAAAAAGTGGATACAAAATAAACGCTCATAATTCACACGTCGCTCTAGTTATGTGTTGCTGTGTTCCAGTAGACGGTGGATGGAGGAGCCAAGCGGAGTGGCCGTGGAGCGCGAGTGGCGTGTAGATGATGGGTGGAGGCCCATCTGGCTCCCCCGGGTGTCTCCATCTCTGCCTGTCTTCTCTGTGCCGCTGCAGTCAACACATCGGGGTCTGGGGGATGATCTGAGTGCAACCGGTCCATTTAGGCTATCTCAGCCGTCAACAGGGCGGGCCTGGAGCGCACAGAGGAGATACAAAGACACAAAGAGTTACTGACGGAAGGGAAGTGTTTTAAAGTGCATGGGTTGTGTGTGTGCGTGCGTGTGTGTGTGTGCGTGTGTGTGTGTGTGTGTGTGTGTGTGTGTGTGTGTGTGTGTGTGTGTGTGTGTGTGTGTGTGTGTGTGT
Source organism: Notolepis coatsorum (assembly GCF_963971535.1). Taxonomy (NCBI): domain Eukaryota; kingdom Metazoa; phylum Chordata; class Actinopteri; order Aulopiformes; family Paralepididae; genus Notolepis; species Notolepis coatsorum. The sequence continues at coordinate 159,282 of NW_028169839.1, read as the reverse complement.
GTGTGTGTGTGTGTGTGTGTGTGTGTGTGTGTGTGTGTGTGTGTGTGTGTGTGTGTGTGTGTGCGTGCGTGCGTGCGTGTGTAACCCAGGTTTCAGATTTATAACTATTCAAGTCATAGGAACATAAATAGTTAATGCCATTGAATAAGAACATAAATAGTTAAGGCTATTATGTAAGAACATAAGTAGTTAATATTATTGGATACCAAGTCCTTTTGAATTACAGCATTGCCCTTTAATTTGCGTCATGACGTGAGCTGACGTGAGTGAGATCAGTGGCGTTGTTTCAGTAAAAGGCAAGGTATGGCGAGGAGGGGGGGTGAAGGGGGGGTTTCCCCCCTTTGGAGATTTTTTTGTTTGTTAAATCAGTTGTGCAATAGTCACTTTTGGTGAGTTGTTTCTATACAATTCAGTTATATGACATTTAGGTATGACACAGGACTACACAAGCATTTTTTGTATAGACATGTGTCAACAGACTAAAGCAGGGAACCACAATATTTTGCATAAGAATTATGCAGAATGTAATATCATAACTATCTATTACTTTTCTTGCAATTGAGCCAATTTTCCTTATGTATGGTTTTGAGGTGTGTTTTCAACAGAATGTAAGTAAGTAAGTAAGTAAGTAAGTATTTATAAAGCACCTTTCATACATGTCATGTAGCTCAAAGTGCTGTACACAATTATAGGCATATATAACGATAAAAGCAACAAAGTCATAGTGATCAGTTAAGATCAATGTTAAAAAAAAAATAATAATAATAATAATAATAATAATAATAATAGTAACGTAAAAATGAAAATAACGTAAAAACAGTCATTTGCTTACCAGTTTGGGAGAACAGGTCCGCACAAACATTTCCGCTCAGTGGCAACCGGAAATGCACTAAACCAATGCACTTGTATGGTAGGTAGCAATGTTTAGGTCTTATAATGCTAGTGTAGTTACGTTTTTATCAGTGGTCATAGTTGGGTCCATAGTGCTTTACCAAGTCCCACGGATCCATCAGTGGCCGTGTATTGTGTGCGTATGTACCCGTTCGCTCATGTGGTCAGTGGCCAGAGTTGGGTCCACAGGACTTATCCAAGTCCCATGGACCCATCAGTGGCCGCGTCTTGTGGTAGAAAGAAAGAAAAAGAAAAACGCATAAAGAAAACAGTCTAAAGTTTGAAAGTTTGGGAGGTCCGCAAAAACACGCCTTCAGCTCAGAAGCTGAGGTGTGTCAAAAACTTTTGAAAAACTGGAGGCGTGTCTCCTATTGTACCCATCCTTCATCTAAGAAGTTTGAAAGTTTGGGAGGTCCGCAGAAACACGCCTTCAGCTCAGAAGCTGAGGCGTGTCAAAAACTTTTGAAAAACTGGAGGCGTGTCTCCTATTGTACCCATTCCTTCATCTAAAAAGTTTGAAAGTTTGGGAGGTCCGCAAAAACACGCCTTCAGCTCAGAAGCTGAGGTGTGTCAAAAACGTTTGAAAAACTGGAGGCGTGTCTCCTATTGTACCCATTCCTTCATCTAAAAAGTTTGAAAGTTTGGGAGGTCCGCAAAAACACTCCTTCAGCTCAGAAGCTGAGGCGTGTCAAAAACTTTTGAAAAACTGGAGGCGTGTCTCCTATGTACCCGTTCCTTCATCTAAAAAGTTGGGTCCACAAGGCTTATCCTAGCCTCATGGATCCATCAGGTTTTTCCAAGCCATAACTATTTGTAAGCTAGACTGTATAGGTACGTTTTTAATTTTCCTTTAAAAATGTGTATAGAGCTGGCGTTTCTGATGTGTGTTGGTAGTGTGTTCCATAGTTTTGGGGCATAGTTGGCAAATGCCATACTTCCTATCCTTTTTTGGTTTCTGGGCGTGTCTAGTAAACCTGTAGTGGATGACCGTAGCGTTCTTGAGGGCAGATAACTAACTAGGGAATTTGCTATGTATTTTGGGCCTTGCTCATTAAGAGCTTTATATGTTAGGAAAAGGACCTTAAAATCAATTCTATGAGTTATTGGAAGCCAGTGCAGAGTGGCCAGGACTGGAGTGATATGTTCTCTTCTCCTTGTATGAGTTAGTAATCGAGCTGCAGAGTTTTGGATAAGCTGAAGCTTCCCAATGGTTGCTTTGGGAAGACCAGTGAACAGTGCATTACAATAGTCAAGCCGACTTGATACAAAAGCATGAATAAGTTTCTCTGCATCCTTTTTATTTACGAAAGGTCTTACTTTCGCTATGTTTCTTAGGTGGAAGAATGACGTTTTCATGGCCTTATTTATATGAGACTTAAAGGTCAGGTCTGAGTCCAAGATGACACCTAGGCTTGTAACCTCAGTCTTTACATAGGATGACAGACTCCCCAGGTTTTTACAAAGCACTTCCCTTTTCGCTTTTGGGCCGATCAATAGGATTTCGGTCTTGCTTTCGTTTAATTTTAGGAAGTTATTGTTCATCCACTTGTTTATTGCTAACAGACAATTTGTAATGGACTGTATGGCTGTAGTGTTATTTGGTTCTGCGGAGATATATAGTTGTGTATCATCAGCATAACTATGGAAGCATACATTGTGGTCTCGAATGATGTCCCCGAGGGGCAGCATATATAGTGAGAAGAGTAATGGACCAAGGCAGCTTCCTTGTGCGACTCCAAAATTGCTGTTATGTTCCTCGGATACATTGTCTCCAAGCTTAACATAGAACCTTCTTCCCTTAATGTATGTTATGAGCCAATTTAGTACATGATCGGAAAAGCCAACCAGTCTTTCTAGACGACTGATCAAGATATTATGGTCAATCGTATCGAACGCTGCACTAAGGTCCAATAGGACAAGAATTGAGACTTTGCCAGCATCGGAGTTTAGCCTGAGGTCGCTAACTATTTTGGTAAGGGCAGTTTCAGTGCTGTGATTTGTTCTGAAACCTGATTGTAGTTCATCCATGATGTTATTATCTTTGAGAAAGGAGTTTATTTGTACTGAGACTATCTTTTCTAATATCTTGCTGATAAATGGAAGGTTCGATATTGGCCTATAGCTTTTTAGTTCGTTTACATCTAAGTTTGTTTTCTTTAGTAGTGGTTTTACTACAGCTGTTTTAAATGCATCTGGAAAAGTGCCTGTTTGAAGAGACATATTTATGATTTCAAGGACATGATTTGAGACACTATCAAACACCCGCTTGAGAAATGCTGTTGGTATAGGATCGAGGCAGGAGGTGGCGGAATTACACTCAGAGACAATCTTACAGAGGTCAGGTAATGTAATACATGTGAATTCCCCCATAGTTATCTCAGGTGGGGTTTCACTCATAGCCAGATCCATATCAGCGGTAATGCTTGCTCTAATCAATGATATTTTTTCATTAAAGAAAACTGCGAACTCTTCACATTTTGTGGCTGATTGCTGCGGTATATGGGGGGGTGGTATGTTAATCAGCCGGTCAATGGTGGAAAAAAGTACCCTCGAGTTACCCATATTTTCTGAGATCATTTTGGAAAAATATTCCTTTCTCGCAAGTTGTATTGCCTTATTGTATGCGCCCATGGCGTCTTTGTATAAATTAAAGTGAGCTGTGAGTTTGAGTTTCCTCCATTTTCGCTCGGCTATCCTACATTTTCTCTTGTTATCTTTAACATTGGTTTTATTTAGCCATGGAGAGATTCTATCAGTTTTTACCTTTTTAACCTTTAGAGGGGCAACAGTATCTAACACGGTTGACAAGGTGTTGTGGAAGTTTTGCACTTGCTGATTTAAGGAGGATTTACTGCATTGGTCGTATGATTTCATCATACTAGAGAATTTTGCTTCAGCTCTAGCGTCCAGAAGCCTTCTGTGAACTAGGAATTCGCTTCTGGTCTTATGTAATATTAGGCTTGTACCATAGAACACACAATAATGGTCAGAAATTGGAATTTGTTTTACTGATATATTCTCAATGTTTAGCCCTGTTGTTATTAGTAGGTCCAGAGTGTTGCCATGTTGGTGGGTGGCCTCGTGAACATGTTGCATCAGTCCAAAACTGTCCAGTAGGTTCAGAAACTCACAACCCCTGGGGTCATCCTTTTTGTTGATATGAATATTTAGATCTCCATTAAGAATGATTCTATCATACCTGGTAATGCAGATCGATATGAGTTCTGAAAATTCCTGTATGAAGAGTGGCGAGTACCTTGGTGGTCGATACAATGTCACACATATTACTGGCATTTCTGTTTTCAATACAATAGCAAGGTATTCAAATGATAAAAATGTAGTATCAAAAACACATTCACAAAAAGTATGGGTTACTGAATGCTGAACTGCACTGTTATAATCACTAAGCCATTGTAAGACCTTACCTGTGTCCCTGTATCACTTGTCTCTGCTGCCCTTTGATTAAAAAACGTCCCTATGTCAATTTTCCTTTTTTTTGGGCATATTTCAGTTAGTCACAGTAAAAGTCATCTAGTAAAAGTGAGATAATTGACAATATCAAAACATGCTAGGGCTGTACCGAATAGTTCGAAGCTTCGTTCATAATGTTGACATTCGAATTCTAAATCAACATAAAAAATTGTAATAAAAAAATTAATAAAAAAATTAAAACTTTTATTTTTTTATTTAAAAAAAATTATTTGCCAAGGTATGGCGAGTGCCATACCTTGCCATACCAGAACGACGCCCCTGAGTGAGATAGATGTCACGACAGCCACGCCTTGCTTTACAACAAGTGAGTCTTGCTACTGCGCAGATGCAGACACAATCCACGGAGATTCAACACGCAGTTGAACAGAGCTAGATAACGAGATGAGATAGCATGATAAAACCAGTTATCAAACAGTTATAAAAGATTCCTCCAGTTGCAAAACCAAAGAAGCGTTGCACTAAAGTAGCTGTAGCCTGCGGTTTTGGTGAGTTTCAATCAATATTGTGCTATTCAATTGTCGAGTGCAAAAATTGTTAGCTCCATGCTACAAGCTAATAACGTTAAAGCTGATTAACATAGCTTCATTCTGAGTCATACACGAACTGCCCCAAGCTCAATTTGGTTAAATGAAAACTAGGAAGGAACCATTTCAGAAGTACTTATAATTGTATTGATATGCTATATATATGCTAGATATGCTATTAATATACTATATAGTATTGTATATTAGTACATTGCATAGTATATTGTATATTGTATGGTAACTCAGTTACTTCTATTCTGCATCGAACATTGTACATATGTCTATACTGAACACTGTGACCTCTATTTTTACTTCTATTTTACATGCTATACTATTTTATTTCATACTTATCTTGTCTAACACAGTCTCTGGAGCGAAACAGTAAGAAGCATTTTGTATAAAAGTATTCTGTACTTCTGTATGACAACTATTAAAGAAACTTGAAACTTGAACTGTACGATAAGAACAAGGTCTATATACATTTTGAATGTTTTTGAGAGTTTTATATCAACGTGGGGAATGTTCCATATGCTAGCGCACTTTAGCCTAAATTAGCATGTGGCATATGATCCCACGTGCTGGGATGAGATAGCCTACTTTAGCTTAGCATAGCTAAAAGTAGCCTGATTGATTATTCATTCTGAAAGCAATGAAAAGATGATGAAGCGATAAAAGATGGTAAATAGCTTTTATTTTCTGAATGCCTGCTCACAAGCAGGCCAGGTTTTTCTAGCACCCCGTTCCACCCTGGGAGCAGTTCCAGGAGTCCATCCATCACCACGTGTGCCCACGAGGGGACGAGGCGGTGTGCCGGACAATGCAAGATGGCGAGCCAACCCACTGAACCTCTGATATAGCTCAAGGCTAATGCCAGCCTGATTCGAATACCCCTGTTGCTCAACTCCTGTTACCTCAACAGTCCGGTAGGATTGAACTGTTTGAACTTGAATCATAAGAACTTCCACGGATTGAACTGACCTGAACACAAGGACATTCCAAGGGCTTCGACCCCATTCACCTTTTGTTATTTTGATATTGTATTTTGTATTTGATTTGATTTAATTTGATATATGGGTACTGATAATTCTCCTATAAGGGAGACTTAAAGGGTAATTACACCCAGTAAGATACTTGAACCACTGATAAGATACTTGAACCATTGATAATTCTCCTATAAGAAGGGAGATTTAAAGGGTAATTACACCCAGTAAGATACTTGAACTACTGATGTTCTCTTGTAAAGAGGACGAGTTAATGGGATTCAAGTGTACCCATTGATGACATTGATTATAGTTGAATCACTGATGGTTCTCCTGTAAAGAAAGAAGGTTTAAAGGGTAATTTCACCTAATAAGGTATTTGCATTCCCATAACCTAGAATATTCCATTTGGTACTTTTGTTGTGTTACACCTTCAAAGGAAGAGTTTAAAGGAGCATTTCACCTAATAAGGTATTTGCGTTCCCTGCACATTTAAAGGTTTAAATTAATATGTTTAAACATTTACCTATTGAAATGATAAACTGAAATAGAGTTTACTGATGATAAAAGGATACATCCAATATCCAACCTTGAACCTAGCTTTTAGCTAGAGATAACCTCAGAGACGTCTGAACCAAACCTAATGTGTTGATCCAATCAATCTAGGACTTGATATCGAAGTAACCCTCCCGAAAGGAGAGGTTACTGAACAAACCAAAAAGGGATACTTCAAACCGTTACTTGCACTTTACGTCTGTATGTATTATGTATGTCTAGCTAGCGCGCATTTGATTAAAACACCGGTTATTATTATAATTCTGTCTCTGGTCCATTACTCCTCTCCTCATTCGTACCTAGAACTGTGCCCCGTGGCGAACAGCTGTTACAAGTAGGTGACACAAATGCTACACGTGCGTGCGTGTGTGCGTGCGTGCGTGCGTGCGTGCGTGCGTGTGTGTGTGTGTGTTATGGGGGTGTAATGCACATGTTCTGTTGATACCTTCTGTCCTGTCTGACCGCAGGCAGGGCAAAGCAGCACTTTCTGGGAACATATATATATATATACATTATGTCCTATATGTATGTGTATGTATGTAATTGTTAAAAGGTTTTTTTGTTTTGTTTTTTAAAGAAAAGTTTCTCTCTCTCTCTCTCTCTGTATCTCTCTCTCTTTGTCTCTCTCTCTATACTCTCAATACACTCTCTGTCTCTATCCCTCTCTCTCTCTCCCCCCCTCTCTCTCCCTCTCTCGCAGCTGTTTGTGATGATTTGACAGCGAGTGAGAGAGAGAGGGGCTTTGGGGAGGGTTACTGTGCCTCTGCCCCAGAGATGTTTTCTTTTAATAAAGAAAGAAGTCATTAGCCCCCCAGAGTAGCGACAGTATGGCCTGACTCTCTCACCCAGCCCTGCTCAAAGACCCGCAAATCTCTGCCCTGCATACGGCAGGATATGAAGGTTGTCTGCTGCAGCAGACACAGAACACATGTGCCAGCCTAACACATGCGTGTGTTATTGTGTGTGTGCGCACTGTGTGCACAAGTGTATTGGTTAAGATCGGTTAAGTTCAGACGTGCTGAACTGGGGGACAATGCTACTGTATGGTTTCCCAGCTTATTATAAGAGAAGGGATTTGTGCCTAGATGTGTATCTCAAGGATAACAGTATCCACATAGCGCTCCAGCGCCTGCTACTGAAAACTAGGCCATGGCAGAGAATGAGTCAATTCCCAGTCCAACCAGTAAGGAATTCCCTTAAGCTTGCTCCCATATCCCTCCAAAGCATCTGGGCGACGGTGGTATTTCCCAGAGGAAAAGGGGGGTTCCATACACGTCTATATGATGAATCGCTTCTCCCTCCCTGTTTCTCAACCACCAATCCCCAAGACCTATTAAAGAATAGTGTTTTTGTTCTTCAGAGACATAATAATGCACAAACAAACGTATATAATGCACTCACATCTCGTTGAGAGACGGAGGTCTTTTTATGGGCGTGTGAAACCATTGTGAAAAGCTGGACTCCAAATTGAGGGGGTGTGACGACCACCGATTTGCCAATCATTCCATAGTTTTTATGGGGCTGACGGGACTGCCAAGGGGAAAGAAGGAGAGAGGAATATGGCTCATACAATGGAGAGAAAGGGAGAGAGAGAGAGACACGAAGAAACAGAGGGACATAAATATTAAAACAGAGGGAAGCAGATAGAAGGATGGAGAAGCTGCAGGAGGTACACAACACTATGAGAAAGAAAGAAAGAAAGAAAGAAAGAAAGAAAGAAAGAAAGAAAGAAAGAAAGAAAGAAAGAAAGAAAGAAAGAAAGAAAGAAAGAAAGAAAGAAAGAAAGAAAGAAAGAAAGAAAGAAAGAGAAAACATAGGCACAGCTATAAAGATTCAAGATTCAAGATTGTTTATTGTCATATGCACAGTTAAAACGACACTTTGCCATACAATGAAAATCTTACTTTGCTAGTGCACCCTTCACAAAAAATCACACAGTACTTAACTTAAACATATTTAAATACAAGCGAGTGCTAGAAAATAAGATAAAATAGATAAAAATATATATACAATACAACACGGCACAGTGAGTTACATTGCACGTTCCATGGAGGTGACAGTGGGTCATAGCAGCAGTTTAAAGTGTCTTTAGTGATTCATAGTTCATAGTTCATAGTAGAATGTGTGTGTGGAGGGGGGCTAGGCATTCAAACAAAACAAAAGCAAACAGCCAGGCCATATTACGGCAGTCTTCAAGCTGTAATAAAAATCTATATATTTTCCATCCTTCATAAGCACACATCAATGTCTTGTGTGACAATGTTGGCATGTATGTACAGTATATGCGCATGTACACGTCTATGAGCGTGTGTTTTTTATTAACATTTATTTACCCAGGGTAGGTTCGCTGAGCGGATGCTCTTTTTCAGGAACGCCCTGCATGTGTGTGTGCGTGTGTGTGTGTGTGTGTGTGTGTGTGTGTGTGTGTGTGTGTGTGTGTGTGTGTGTGTGTGTGTGTGTGTGTGTGTGTGTGTGTGTGTGTGTGTGTGTGTGTGTGTGTGTGTATGGTGTGTGTATGGTGTGTGTGCGTGCGCATGTGCGTGCGTGTGTGCGCGTGTATGTGTGATTGTCTACGATGGAAAACCCATTTCATGTTTTACAAAGGTGAGTGACCTCCAGTGATAAATCTTTCAGAATGACTGAAATGACCCCTCATCATTTGATAAGAGCCTGTAAATATTCAGTGTGACTGCCAGTGTTAAAGGACTTAGTGTTTGGCCATCTGGTTGATTCCCCAGCCTCTACTTTTAAGATAGAACTCCCCTCAGGGGCGTCTCTGAGTCTTGGAAAGAGCTGGGGCTGAGCACCACACAGCTGGGGCCATGTGAAGGTGTGTTACGCCTCTAAAATTTATTTGGGTGTGTTTTGCTGTGCTGTTTGGCACGTTACCTCCTAATTAGCCTCTCTCAGTCTCTTGAGGCATAACTTATACAATCGTGTTGTAACTGAGAGATCAGCTGAATTTCTTTTTCGTGCATTTGACTTTTAAATTGACTACAATACGAGGTTGACACAAGCATTGGCTTGTCTGTCTCTCCAGCGCTGTGCAGTGTGTGCAGCTGAGCACACTTAGGTCTGAGATCATGAACTTGACGCATGTACACTTGCATCACTCGTGGTTCCTCTGTGCTGGGAGAGTACCTGCCCTGAAGTAGGGCCTAAAAACGTGGTTCTAAGAACTACAATCGTCCTCAATAATGTTAACCGCTGGAAACACACACACACACACACACCAAATTGTTCAGACTGACCTGTATACAAGAGAACATCAACGAAGGTTATCCTATAACCCTAGTTATATGATTATTGGCTGCCCGTCTTGCTTGCTTGCTAATGGGCAGAAAGCAAGCGCGTAGCCCTGATACATGTACTTCCTGAGGTCTCTTCTAGACCATGGAAAGTGGAGAGGGTCCTAGCCCCACACTCGTCCTAGCGAGGAGCATAAGGATAGAACACAGACACCGTGCATAACAGGGTACAGCTCCCTAAAACACTCAAAATGTGGATGATGATGAGGTCCCAGAAGGAAGGACCACATGAGAGACAGAACTCTCAGCCGTGTCCATCAGATAGAACCTGATGAAAGGCCCCGGGGAGGACCAAGATGCTGCAGCGCAAATGTCTTCCACCGAGACCCCTCTGAGCAGGGCAGAAGAAGCCCCTCTGAGCAGGGCAGAAGAAACCACTACTCCACGAGTAGAGTGCGGTCTGATCTCTGCGGGGGGAATGTGACAGGCGTTTGTGTTGACAGCACTTTACCCTTGTCAGGGCCACCATAATAAACAAAAAGTTGACTGGTAGCCCTGAATGTCCTGTGTGCGCCTAAGATAAATCAAAAATAGCATGCTGGGCCAAGGATCCCCCATGACGGCTGGGATGCTGGCAGGGGTGTAGCCCTGAAAATAACTCGGTCTACCTCACGGTGAGTAGAATCTTCTTCTCGTCTTCGAAACGCTATCACTCTTTGTAGCTGCAGATGTGTAGGAGCGGTCCTTTCGCCCGAAAGAGCGAGGAAGGGTGAGCATGGCCACTTCACCTGGTTATACACTAGGGAAGTGGGCGTGGCTACTGTAGGTGAATGATAGGTGCGTGAAAAGTTATTTCAACGAGCGCCCATAGACACAAGCATAGTCCAATAGGCAAATATCCAATCCAATCCACTTTATTTATAAAGCACATTTAAAAACAACAAAGTTGACCAAAGTGCTGTAAAAGTCCCACAACATAAGATAAAAACATAAAAAGAATGAAAGCACACAATAAAAATATGAGTCCCTCACCGCCCAATAGGCACCTTGCCCTTTGCCCTCCTCGCCACCGCCAGGCCCCAGGGGGCCCTGCGGTAGTCATATGCCGGCTCCAGTTGTTCGGAGCCGTTATGGTCGGGAGGTCCGTTTACCGACCAGTTTTTTTAGTTAGTAGTGTCAGGATGGAGGTAGGTGAGTTCCAATTGTGGTATGCAATCACAGAGATGGAGATGGTGTACTCTTAAGCAGGTTCGTTTTAATAGTAAAGAACACAAAGAGTAATACTAGGATACAATGCCGAGTGGCAGGAAGAAGAGAGGATAAGAATAATGGAGCTTAGTGGTGGTCCAGAACCGGAACCGACCGCGTTATCTCCGAACGCTATAATGAAGACCTGACGGAGATCAAGCAGAAGATAGAAAGGTTAAATAGACACCACATTCTAACATTCCACACACACCCCCGTGACAGCCAATCAGGAACCATACCCTAAGTGACAGCACTAAGTGACAGGGGAGACAGGTGACAGTAGCCAAGTGACAGATGACAGAATGGTGGGTGGTTCCAGACAGCAGTCAGCAACCAAAAACGTAACAGTACCCTCCACCGACGAACGGCACCAGACGTTCACCTGGGGGCCTCGGGATTCAGCCGCCGGAAATCAACGATCAGGCTGGGATCTAAAATGTCCCTTTGAGGCACCCAAGAACGCTCTTCTATCCCGTACCCCTCCCAATCCACCAAGAACTGAAACCCCCTACCCCTCCGCCTACAACCCAGTATCCTCCGCACCGTGTAAATGGGCTGACCACCAATAAACCGAGGCAGAGGAATTGTAGGCAGCGGCGGGGCCAAGGGCGATGAGAGGAATGGCTTCAACAGGGACACATGAAACGTCGGATGAACCCTCATCGAGCTCGGAAGCCGTAGCCTGTAAGCCACAGGATTCACCCGACGCACCACTTTAAAGGGGCCTATAAAGCGAGGAGCCAGCTTCCTGGATTCCACCCGGAGAGGGAGATCCCGGGTGGAAACCCAAACCCGCTGCCCAGGACGGTAAACCGGAGCCGGACGACACTTGCGGTTAGCCTGCCGCTGGGTTCTAACCGAACCCTTCTGCAGCGCCGTCCGGACCCGCTTCCACGTCCTGCGGCAGCGAGCCATATGTGCCTGGGCCGAGGGCACCTTCGCCTCCTGCTCCTGCTCGGGAAACAGAGGAGGTTGAAAACCTTATTGACACTGAAAGGGAGACATACCGGTAGAGGAGGAGAGGAGGGTATTATGCGCGTACCCAGGCCAACCTCCTACTCCACGTTGCCGGGCAACGTAACACCTCAAGACCCCCTCCAGGTCCTGGTTGACGCGCTCCGTCTGCCCGTTCGACTGCGGATGGAACCCAGACAAAAGGCTGACGGAGGCGCAGAGACCGGCGGCAAACACCTTCCAGAACCTGGAGGCGAACTGAGGACCCCGGTCCGACACGATATCCACTGGAAGCCCGTGGACCCGAAAGACATGCTGTATCACCAGATCAGCCGTCTCTCGGGCCGAGGGAAGCTTGGGGAGGGGAATAAAGTGAGCCGCCTTAGAGAACCGGTCCACCACCACCAAAATGGCGGTGAACCCGTCCGAAAGGGGGAGGCCAGAAATAAAGTCCAGGGATATGTGCGACCAGGGCCGTTTAGGAATAGGAAGCGGCCGGAGGAGACCTGCCAGTGCACGGCGAGAGGTCTTACTGCGTGCGCACACCGGACAGGCCGCCACAAAGGAACGCGTATCCCCCTCCACTGTCGACCACCAGAACCTCCTACGGAGAAATTCCAGGGTCCTGGTGGCCCCAGGGTGGCTGGTGAGGGATGAGGCATGTGCCCATTGCAGCAAGCGTGAGCGTGCCGCCTTGGGCACATACGACCGCCCCGGAGGGCCCCCACCAGGATCGGGCTCCCGTGTCAGCGCCGACCTTACCACCTTATCTATGCCCCAAGACACGGGTGCCAAAATCAAGGCCGGTGGAATAATGGGATGGGGCTGCTCCTCCTGACCAGGAAGATCAAAATGGCTCGATAACACGTCAGGTTTGATGTTCTTGGAACCGGGCCTATAGGAGATGGTAAATCGAAATCGTGTGAAGAATAACGCCCACCTGGCCTGGCGAGCGTTAAGGCGTTTAGCCCCTTGGATGTAAGCCAAGTTCTTATGATCGGTCCAAACAATGAAAGGATGTGCCGCACCCTCTAACCAATGTCTCCATTCCTCCAGTGCCAACTTGATAGCCAACAACTCCCGATTACCCACGTCGTAGTTACGCTCGGCTGGCGACAGACGGCGAGAAAAAAAAGCACACGGGTGCACTTTCCCATTCTTTAAGCTTCTCTGAGAGAGCACCTCCCCCCCCCCCACCGCGATGTCAGAAGCATCCACCTCCACAATGAACGGAACCTCTGCATCGTGGCGGATCAATACAGGAGCGGAGGTAAACCGACATTTGAGATCCCAGAAGGCCGACTCTGCCCTAGGCGACCATTCAAAGCCAAGGAGAGAGGCCTTAGTGAGAGCTGTTAACGGATTGGCTAAGGCGCTAAAGTTGCGAATAAAGCGCCTGTAAAAATGTGCAAAGCCCAAAAACCGTTGTAACCCCTTGAGCGACGAAGGCCGTGGCCAGTCCAAGACTGCACTCACCTTGGCTGGATCCATGCGAAGATCACCCTTCGTCAACACAAAGCCCAGGAAGGAAACGGTATCAGTGTGAAACACACACTTCTCAGCCTTAACGAATAGTTGATGCTTGAGGAGACGGTCTAGCACCTCTCGAACGTGCAGTTGGTGTTGCACCATATTGCGAGAAAAAATTAGGCTATCATCTAGGTAAACAAACACAGACACCCCAATCAAATCTAGCAGCACGTCGTTAACCAGGGCTTGGAAGACTGCCGGAGCATTAGCCAAACCAAAGGGCATAACCAAATACTCATAGTGACCATTAGGCATATTAAATGCAGTCTTCCACTCGTCTCCTTCTCTAATCCTGACCAGATTGTATGCATTATGTAAATCAAGTTTAGAAAAGACCTGCTCCCCCTGTAAGCACTCAAAGGCAGTGTCCATGAGAGGTAAAGGATATCGGTTCTTGATGGAAACGTCATTCAATCCCCTATAATCAATGCACGGACGCTGACCCCCATCCTTTTTACCAACAAAAAAGAAGCCAGCGCCGGCAGGGGATGTGGAAGGACGTATGTGCCCCGCAAGCAATGCCTCCTCAATGTAGGTGCTCATGGCCAAGGTCTCGGGGCGTGAGAGAGAGAACATACGCCCGCGGGGTGGGGAGGTACCGGGTAGGAGATTAATGGGACAGTCGTATGATCAATGAGGCGGTAGTGCTTTAGCACGCGTTTTGCAAAAAATGTCCGCAAGGTCCCAATAGATCTCAGGAACCCCTATCAAATCGGGATTAGAAGGTAGAACAGAATCTGCGACGGTCCCCACCATCCTGGAGAGAGAAGAAGGAGACAAAAGAGAAGATGGGGGGGGAAAGGGAATGGACAAACTCTCGCCGAAGACCGACTTCACGTCGACCTCCGTTGAAAGTTTGCCCGTGCCCCAATTAATATGACGTCTGCAAGAAGCCAACCAGGGATGACCCAACACCACAACAGAATAGGGGGAGACAATAACAAACAATTGAACCCACTCCCACCCCCCACCCGCAACCTGGATGTGTACAGGAACAGTGCGTTGAGTGACGCTCCCACTGCCCAGGGGCTGACCGTCCAGGGCGTAGATGGGGATAGGAACCCCCAACTCCTCGACCGGGATTCCCCATTCCCTCACCAACCCCAAGTGTATGAAATTGCCCGCCGCCCCTGAGTCAATGAGAGCCTTAGTTTCCCTAACGTCACCCCCACAGTTAACCGCCACCTCCAAAAATGTACGTGTGTCCGTGGGTAGTGCTGAGGTGAGCCCACCTGCTGGCGCTTTCTCGGGACCCGGCGGAGCACCTCCCCTTCCCGACTGGCGCCGAGTCGAGCAGGCCTGGTCCCGACAGCTGCCAAATCAATGACCGGTGCGGCCGCACCGGAAACAGCGTCGCTCCTCGATGAAGCGCCGCCGCTCGTCATCCGAGAACGACAGCGCCCCAAGCTGCATGGATTCATCACCCAGTGGCCCACTCGTGTAATGCAGGAAGTTATCAACACCAGGAGGAGAAGGGACACGTACCTGGGTAGTAGCTTCACGCTCCCTCTCTCTCTCCCGATGTCGGTTGTCCATCCGAATGGCCGTGTTGATGAGCACTTCCAGCTGCTCCGGGATCTCACACACGGCGAGCTCATCCCTCATCCGTGCGGAGAGCCCCTGGACAAACAAGACAACACAGGGAATTTCCGGCCAAGCTGCCTCCCGAGCCACGATCCGGAAATCAATAGCGTAATCTGAGACAGTGCGGAGGCCGTGCCGGCAGGCGAGAAGCCGCCCACCGGCCTCGAAGATTGAGAGTACTCGGGAAGTATCGAAGACTCTTCTCAACTCCCCGGTAAAGGCGTCCACACTGTTGCAGATTGACGCCCCGCTCTCCCATTCGGCCTTAGCCCAGGAGAGTGCTCGACCGGTGAGGAGGGTGATGATGTATGCAACCTGGGATCTGGAAGAGGGGAATGAACGTGGCTGCAGCTGGAACACGAGTGAACACTGGGTGATGAACTCCCTGCATCCCTCCGGTGATCCCGCGTAGCGGCCCGGTGGGGATAGCCGTGGCTCCTGGGTCCGCTCCTGGTGCCCAATAGCTCCCCGACTCTCCTCGACGTTGAACGCCGCTTCTCCCGACGCCGTTTCTCCCACCGTCGTTCTTACCCCGGCCACCTCGACTTGCGCCTGCTGGGCCGTGAGCAGCGCTGAATGCGCCATCTCCTGCGACGAGCTGACGAGCCCACCCAACCGAACCAACTCGGCGCTGACAAGCTGCTGGTGTCCTTCCATTCGCTCCTGCGCACTCCTCTGCGCCTGGAGCATCTCCATGATTGCATCCATGGAACTCTGATGGTCAGGTCTTCTGTCAGGATGGAGGTAGGTGAGTTCCAATTGTGGTATGCAATCACAGAGACGGAGATGGTGTACTCTTAAGCAGGTTCATTTTAATAGTAAAGAACACAAAGAGTAATACTAGGATACAATGCCGAGTGGCAGGAAGAAGAGAGGATAAGAATAATGGAGCTTAGTGGTGGTCCAGAACCGGAACCGACCGCGTTATCTCCGAACGCTATAATGAAGACCTGACGGAGATCAAGCAGGAGATACAGTAGAAAGGTTAAATACAGCAAGGGACACACGACCGATTATATAAGGGAGAAATGGGAGAGAGAACTAGAGATAGGAATAACAGGGAAGGAATGGGGGAACATATGCGAGGTGCAACATTCAACAACAGGATCGAGGATATGGAAAGAGTTTGGATGGAAAAACATAATCAGATTCTTTATAACCCCAGAGCTGAAGGGAAAATATGCACCAACACAAAGAGCATGCTGGAGGATGTGTGGGAAGGAGGGGGCAAATCACATGCACATATTCTGGGGATGTCAGAAGCTGAAGGGATATTGGGAGGAGATAGGGGAGGCAATGATCAGAATATTAGGATACGGGTTACCACAAACAGGACTGGTGCTTTACTTAGGAGACCTGACACACGAGGGAATACAAGGGGGGGACAAATATTTAATAAAGATAATGTTGATAGCGGCCAGAAAAGCAATAACAAGACTGTGGTACAAAGAAGACCCACCGACAATAGCACAATGGGTAGGAATAGTGGAGGAGATACAGGATATGGAGAGGATAACACACATGCTGAGGTTACAGGAAGAGAAATTTGGAGAAAGATGGGGAAAGTGGGAGGATTACAAGGGGAACGAAAACGACATCACAGAGGAAGAACCAAATGCATCACAAGAGGGCGAAGGGTAAAGGAGGAAAGAGGTTCAAGGAGGGTCTCTGAACCCATGTCACACACTTTTGACTTAGTTAGTATTTTCTGATTTTTTTTTTTTTTTTGGGTATTACAATTGTATTACATTTTTTGTACTTTATTATTTATGTCTGTTTAACAATGTTGTATTAATAATCAAGGAAGATGTGGTTTGTAAATGGGTGAATCGAAAGGCAAAGAGAAATTTAGTATAAAAGGAATAGAAAGGGCGAAGGATAAGAGAAGAAAGAAATTCAAGGAGGGTCACTGGACCCATACCATACATATTTGCCTTAGTCAGTATCTAATCCTTTTGAGTAGGTATTCAATTTGTCTATACCTGTTCAAGGGCAGTATACAATCAGTCTTTGTATTAAGTGCCTGGAAAAACAACTGTAGTGGAAACATATAACCAACAATGCCATTCATGTAACCATTTATGTTCACTGCATTCTTTTATATTGTGTTATGGGATCCATTTTTGTGTAAGTGTTGTTTGTCTATAAATGTTAATAAAAATTTAAGTTTAAAAAAAAGAAAGGTTAAATAGACACCACATTCTAACATTCCACACACACCCCCGTGACAGCCAATCAGGAACCATACCCTAAGTGACAGCACTAAGTAACAGGGGAGACAGGTGGCAGTAGCCAAGTGACAGATGACAGAATGGTGGGTGGTTCCAGACAGCAGTCAGCAACCAGAATGTAACATAGTAGGGTGAATTCTGGGGGGACATATGTAGTGGGCACTTACATGGACACTTACATGGACTGGACATAATCCACCTACATTTACATTTACATTTACATTTACATTTAGTCATTTAGCTGACGCTTTTATCCAAAGCAACTTACAAGTTCTGTACGACAAGTCATCAGGAAGGGCACAACTCTATCAGCTGAGTAACAATGTTCATCAAAGTGTTGAGTGCTACAGTGTAGGTTAGTTTATTAGGACAAGTGCATTAGGACAACTGCCACTGCATGTTAGGCAGGCCCCCACTCTGCAGGTGTTCAAATCACGCCTCTATTTGCTCTGGCTTTCGGTGTTTTAAACAGTTTTTGAGATACCTGCCTTTTTTGTGACATATTGTACTTGTTTTTATTGTGTGCTTTTATTAAATTTGTATGTTTTTATTAGTGCTGTCAAACGATTAAAATATTTAACTCGATTAATCGCATGATTGTCCATAGTTAACTTGCGATTAATCGCAAATTAATCGTTTTTTTTTTTTTTTTTTTTACCAGATCTTTTTCAAGTTCCAAGTTTTAATACTCTTATCAACATTCGAGTCAACAAATGCTTGCTTTATGCAGCCATTTAACACAAAAGGATGACCCTCATGCATTGCAAATTTGCATCAAATTCAAAACAGAGTGATGCACAAAATAAAAAGAAAATAATAATTTAAAACAATGAATAAAGTGTGCATGAAATAATAGGGGAAAGAAAACGTTAGGAACTTGTTACATTCACACACACAAGGGCTGATTAATCACACCCCCCCCCCTCTCTCTCTCACACACACACTCCCAGCTCTCTTTCTCTCTTGCCCCTTCCTCATCTCTCTCACCCCCCTCTCTCTCTATATCTCACACACACACACACACACACACACACACACACACACACACACACACACACACACACACACACACACACACACACACACACACACACACACACACACACACACTTCAGAAACAAACATAGTATCAATGAGAGCATCAATAATACACCTGAGTGAAGTCTAGTAAAAAAAAAAAAAAAAAAAAAAAAAAGGGAACGGAAAGGAAAGTAAAAAAAAAAAATATATATACTAAAATATTTTTTTAGTTAATCTTGAGTTAAAAAAATGTGTGGCGTTAATAGAAACGGGCGTTAACGCGTTAATATCGCGTTAACTTTGACAGCCTTAGTTTTTATGTTTTATCTCATGTTGTGGACTTGTACAGCACTTTGATCAACTTTGTTGTTTTTAAATGTGCTTTATAAATAAATAAATGTATAAATGTATGAGACATCATTTGAAAGCTTACATTCTGAAATCAGAAAAATGATGATGGAGACTTGTGCCACGAACTGCTGGGCTCGGCCACTTATAGATTGTAGATTATAGACAGCATTTCCCATAATGTAATTTCATTCACTAGAAGTTAGAGAACATCTGTTATCTCTTTTTATCGCTGTTATCTCTGTTATCTATATGATCTCTGGTATCTATATTATCTCTGTTATCTCTGTTGTCTATATTATCTCTGTTATCTATATTATCTCTGTTGTTATCTCTGTTATCTCTATTATCTCTGTTATCTCTGTTATACGATCTCTGTTATTTATTATCTCTGTTATCTATATTATCTCTGTTATCTATATTATCTCTGTTATCTCTATTATATCTGTTATCTCTATTATCTCTGTTATCTCTGTTATCTCTGTTATCTATATAATAATAGTAATAATCCAAATTATCTCTGTTATCTCTATTATCTCTGTTATCTCTATTATCTCTGTTATCTCTGTTATCTCTGTTATCTATATGATCTCTGTTATTTATATTATCTCTGTTATCTCTATTATCTCTGTTGTCTCTGTTATCTCTGTTATCTATATGATCTCTGTTATCTCTATTATCTCTGTTATCTCTGTTATCTCTGTTATCTCTATTGTCTCTGTTATCTATATGATCTCTGGTATCTATATTATCTCTGTTATCTATATTATCTCTGTTATCTATATGATCTCTGGTATCTATATTATCTCTGTTATCTATATGATCTCTGGTATCTATATTATCTCTGTTATCTCTGTTATCTATACGATCTGTTATCTCTGCTATCTCTGTTATCTATATGATCTCTGGTATCTATATTATCTCTGTTATCTCTGTTATCTATATGATCTGTTATCTCTGCTATCTCTGTTATCTATATGATCTCTGTTATTTATATTATCTCTGTTATCTCTGTTATCTATATGATCTGTTATCTCTACTATCTCTGTTATCTCTGTTATCTCTGTTATCTCCCCACCTACTGAATACACAGTAGAGTTGCACGATACACTGATACTAGAAAAGCATTGCCATACCCAGCCATTAAAAATGGTCCAATACTCCATTTGATTAGTATTGATACTTTTAGGAACAGCCTGAGGCCGTATTTTCTATGAGTTGAGTGGATGCGTGACGGGAGCAGTGTGTGTGTGTGTGTGTGTGTGTGTGTGTGTGTGTGTGTGTGTGTGTGCGTGCGTGCGTGTGTGTGTGTGTGTGTGTGTGTGTGTGTGTGTGTGTGTGTGTGTGTGTGTGTGTGTGTGTGTGTGTGTGTGTGTGTGTGTGTGTGTGTGTGTGTGTGTGTGTGAGAGAGAGAGTGTGCAGGCTTTACATAGCGGATGTGTCAACAGTGTCAGCTGAACACACACCAAGGTATTTTCCACATTGTCTGTTGGTGATTCTGTCTAAAGCCAGGACTCTATAGTGTGAGCATTTTGCTCCATTAGTGACTAAAATAGATGTGTGCGAAAAATTATTGTGGTATTGTTTTAGAAACGGTATTGTGATACTTAGGCTGGTATCGGTATCGAAGTCAACATTTTGGTATTGTGACAACACTAATACACAGCAATACAGTTCTGAACTAAATCATCTAACTACAAAAACCTTCGCAGATGGTTCGCAGATGAGAGCCAAGGAACCATAAGTACCCCCACTTCCTCTCTCTCTCTCTCTCTCTCTCTCTCTCTCTCTCTCTCTCTCTCTCTCTCTCTCTCTCTCTCTCTCTCTCTCTCTCTCTCTCTCTATCTATCTCTCTCTCTCTCTCTCTCTCTATCTATCTCTCTCCATTGCCCCTTCACCTTTCCTATGCTTTTATGAAAGAGAGCATTTTCATTGAAAGGAACATAACATCCCCCTGTGTTACAACCACAGCTATTAACTAATCATGCGTCTGGAAGGCGACCAACACCTTGAGCCCGTAAACAGAGGGAACATAAGACTCTGTCTGCAGTGTATCTTCACTAACCCCGGCATCAATCTGATGAATAAATACATTGCTTTCCGTTTCCCCCAACGACTATCAAATGAGACCCGACCGCCGTGCGTGTTTCCGTCCTATAGGGTCTTTGTTTGCCTCCCCGTGGATCCTGGCAGCCCCCGGTGCCGCGTGAGCAGGATGGGACGCAGACGAGAGGCCGTGAGAGTAGAATATCATTAGACACGGGGCAGATCTTCGCTCTCCCTCCGTATCTGTGCGAAGGTCTGGACATGTGGCCGGGGTTTCTCCACATGCACACGCATAATTCCATATATGCGCAGACTTAGGAATTCATAATGGTAATGTAATACAGTGGGTTGCTGTTTGATATTCATTGAATCAGAAAGAAGATATATCTTTCACCTCCTGGTTTGGGAATAGCACCGCACAAGACCGTAGCAGACTACAGAGAGTGGCCCGTTCAGCCGAACGCACAATTGGAGGTGGGCTTCCCACTCTCCAAGACATTTACAACAAGCGCTGCATGGGTAAGGCTAAGAGAATAATCAAAGACCCCAGCCACCCAAACAACTGCCTCTTTGAACTGCTGCGGTCAGGCAAGCGATTCAGAGACTCAGAAGGAGCTTCTATCCCCAGGGCCCAGGAGTTCAAAACTTGTAATCCCTATATCTAATTGGATCAGATTTGTATTCATTCATTTCAACTCATTATGAATTGAAAATGGGGGACCCTGATGTAAACAAGACGAAAGCCTTTCTCTGGTCTGCATCCCCTTAACAATTGTGTGTATTGAGCTGTACTCTATTGTACCCATTCTGCAATCTGTTAATTAAAATGTTCAATCAATCAATCAATCAATCAATCAATCAATAGGGATTAAAAGTTTTGAACTCCTGGGTCCAGGCCATCAATGAACAATGAACAATAACAAACCATCAATACACCCACAGCACACACATCCACATGCACACACTCACTTTAAATAAACAACACACTGTGGCACCCACTTTAGACACTAACACACTTTATATTTATTGGTAAGGACATTTGCACATCAATCTCATTCCTTATTGCACCTCATTGCACCTCACCACCACAAGGTGGCACCACAAGCTAAGCTATACCTCACCATTTCTACACTGTACTGTACCTGCACTGTATATACTGTTGTACATATACTGTATATAGGTATATTGAAATTTTTTGTTGTTTATACTTGTTTACGTACTTGACTTTCTATTTTATACTTATATTATACTTATTTTATACTATCTTTTTATTATCTATCACACTCTCAGGAGCAAAACAGAAAGAAGCATTTCATGCAAAGTATTCTGTATTTCTGTATGACAACTAATAAAGAAACTTGAACTTGAAACTTGAAACTTGAGATAAGCACATAAGAACCCCTCTATGAACTGCTCTATGAACCGCTCTATGAACTGCTCTATGAACCGCTCTATGAACTGTTCCACTGCTGAGCTGAAGAACAATAGCCCAGGATCAGCTGAAAGGAGGGGGATATAGAACCAGACACAATGTCTGGCCGCTTGCCATATGAAACCAGTCTGACACGTGAGCAGCGGTACAATAAGCCCCCAAAGGTTGTACTTCTAGAGATATCTTGATAGAGTAGTACTCTGGTAGAGGTAATAGTCCTCCATTCAAAGTTCTACTCAAGCAAAGGGATTACAGTAGTATTAAGTGTTTTTCCTGCCATTATAAAACGTAGGTGCAGTGCCTATGAGCCAGAGAAAACCCTGGTATTAATGCATACCTCGGACGAAGAACCATATGACTGTTTTAAGTTTTCAGAGAATTTATTTTCAAACGTTATTATCTAAAGATGGTTAAGTTAAAGATCCATGGAAATAGCACAGCAAGCTTCAGTGATTTGATGTATTTCTGAATGCAACGGACCTTTGGGGAGAGGCGGGAGGTTGAGTTGATTGATATCCTATAAAGTTGGGGGGTACAGTTCAAAATTGAATTGTATTGGACATTGTTTTGGGTGATTAAGTGCAGAGTGACGCAACGTTTAGTTACTTTTTCTAGGAAGAGAGAACAATGGATTACTTGAGCAGTGGTAGAATGAGCCCCAAAGGCTGTGCTTGTAGAAATATCTTGATAGAATAGTATTCTGGTAGAGGTAATAGTCCTCCATGCAAAGTTATACTCAAGCAAAAGCATTACAGTAGTGCAGTGCCTAAGACTTTTTGCACCTCAGTCGATTGAATGGTTATACCTGTCAACCTAGATAGCTTCCTGTCAGTCTGTGGATACGCAGCCTCCTAAGTGGTTGATAGCAGGTAGATAGCAGGTAGATAGCAGCCTCCTAAGTGGTTGATAGCAGGTAGATATCAGCCTCCTAAGTGGTTGATAGCAGGTAGATAGCAGCCTCCTAAGTGGTTGATAGCAGGTAGATATCAGGTAGATAGCAGGTAGATAGCAGGTAAATAGCAGCTAGATAGCAGGTAGATAGCAGGTAAATAGCAGCTAGATAGCAGTTAGATAGCAGCCTCCTAGGTGGTAGATAGCAGCCTCCTAGGTGGTAGATAGCAGCCTCCTAGGTGGTAGATAGCAGCATCCTAGGTGGTAGATAGCAGCCTCCTAGGTGGAAGATAGCAGCCTCCTAGGTGGTAGATAGCAGCCTCCTAAGTGGTAGATAGCAGCCTCCTAAGTGGTAGATAGTAGGTAGATAGCAGCCTCCTAAGTGGTAGATAGTAGGTAGATAGCAGCCTCCTAAGTGGTAGATAGCAGCCTCCTAAGTGGTAGATAGCAGCCTCCTAAGTGGTAGATAGTAGGTAGATAGTAGCCTCCTAAGTGGTAGATAGCAGCCTCCTAAAGGTGCTCCCATAGTCGAGCAGACTGTACACAGAGCAGACTCCGCGGATGTCCGCGCGGACGTCCGCGCGGACTCTTGAGCTTTGATCTCAGCGGACAGCAGACCCACAGGTGCGACGCTCCTATTTTCTGAGGCGCGGACATCCGCGCCGCTGACTTGGTGTCACACAAAACGCTGCTCGGCGTTTTGGTTGACATCGAACTGCATTTAATGTGACGCCGCGCGAGCGATTGGTGGCGCGAGGAGAGAGATGAGCCCGTGAAGCGCGCTCTCTCTCTCTCTCTCTCTCTGTCTCTCTCTCTCTCTCCCTCCCTCTCCCTCTCTCTCTCTCCCGCTGATAATGTTCACTCTGATCTGCCAGTACAGTAGAACAGACAGAATTGTGGGAAATGTAGTAAAACTGGTGCGAGAAATGTAGGAAATAGACCGCGGACGTCCGCTGAGATCTGCTCGACTATGAAAGCTCAAAGAGCCGCGCGGACATCCGCGGAGTCTGCTCTGTGTACAGTCTGCTGGACTATGGGAGCGCCTTAAGTGGTAGATAGTAGGTAGATAGCAGCCTCCTAAGTGGTAGATAGCAGCCTCTTAAGTGGTAGATAGTAGGTAGATAGCAGCCTCCTAAGTGGTAGATAGCAGCCTCTTAAGTGGTAGATAGCAGCCTCCTAAGTGGTAGATAGCAGCCTCCTAGGTGGTAGATAGCAGCCTCTTAAGTGGTAGATAGTAGCCTCCTAGGTGGTAGATAGCAGCCTCCTAAGTGGTAGATAGTAGCCTCCTAGGTGGTAGATAGTAGGTAGATAGCAGCCTCCTAAGTGGTAGATAGCAGCCTCCTAAGTGGTAGATAGCAGCCTCCTAAGTGGTAGATAGCAGCCTCTTAAGTGGTAGATAGCAGCCTCCTAAGTGGTAGATAGCAGCCTCCTAAGTGGTAGATAGCAGCCTCCTAAGTGGTAGATAGCAGCCTCTTAAGTGGTAGATAGCAGCCTCTTAAGTGGTAGATAGTAGCCTCCTAAGTGGTAGATAGTAGCCTCCTAAGTGGTAGATAGCAGCCTCTTAAGTGGTAGATAGCAGCCTCCTAGGTGGTAGATAGTAGCCTCTTAAGTGGTAGATAGCAGCCTCTTAAGTGGTAGATAGCAGCCTCCTAAGTGGTAGATAGCAGCCTCCTAAGTGGTAGATAGCAGCCTCCTAAGTGGTAGATAGTAGCCTCCTAAGTGGTAGATAGCAGCCTCCTAAGTGGTAGATAGCAGCCTCCTAGGTGGTAGATAGCAGCCTCCTAGGTGGTAGATAGTAGCCTCCTAAGTGGTAGATAGTAGCCTCCTAAGTGGTAGATAGCAGCCTCCTAAGTGGTAGATAGCAGCCTCCTAAGTGGTAGATAGCAGCCTCCTAGGTGGTAGATAGCAGCCTCCTAAGTGGTAGATAGCAGGTAGATAGCAGCCTCCTAAGTGGTAGATAGCAGGTAGATAGCAGCCTCCTAAGTGGTAGATAGCAGGTAGATAGCAGCCTCCTAAGTGGTAGATAGCAGCCTCCTAAGTGGTAGATAGCAGCCTCCTAAGTGGTAGATAGCAGCCTCTTAAGTGGTAGATAGCAGCCTCCTAAGTGGTAGATAGCAGCCTCCTAAGTGGTAGATAGCAGGTAGATAGCAGCCTCCTAAGTGGTAGATAGCAGGTAGATAGCAGCCTCCTAAGTGGTAGATAGCAGCCTCCTAAGTGGTAGATAGCAGGTAGATAGCAGCCTCCTAAGTGGTAGATAGCAGGTAGATAGCAGCCTCCTAAGTGGTAGATAGCAGCCTCCTAAGTGGTAGATAGCAGCCTCCTAAGTGGTAGATAGCAGCCTCCTAAGTGGTAGATAGCAGGTAGATAGCAGCCTCCTAAGTGGTAGATAGCAGCCTCCTAAGTGGTAGATAGCAGCCTCCTAAGTGGTAGATAGCAGCCTCTTAAGTGGTAGATAGCAGCCTCCTAAGTGGTAGATAGCAGCCTCCTAAGTGGTAGATAGCAGCCTCTTAAGTGGTAGATAGCAGCCTCTTAAGTGGTAGATAGCAGCCTCCTAAGTGGTAGATAGCAGCCTCCTAAGTGGTAGATAGCAGCCTCCTAGGTGGTAGATAGCAGCCTCCTAGGTGGTAGATAGCAGCCTCTTAAGTGGTAGATAGCAGCCTCCTAAGTGGTAGATAGCAGCCTCCTAAGTGGTAGATAGCAGCCTCCTAAGTGGTAGATAGCAGCCTCCTAAGTGGTAGATAGCAGCCTCCTAAGTGGTAGATAGCAGCCTCCTAAGTGGTAGATAGCAGGTAGATAGCAGCCTCCTAGGTGGTAGATAGCAGCCTCCTAAGTGGTAGATAGCAGCCTCCTAAGTGGTAGATAGCAGGTAGATAGCAGCCTCCTAGGTGGTAGATAGCAGGTAGATAGCAGCCTCCTAGGTGGTAGATAGCAGGTAGATAGCAGCCTCCTAGGTGGTAGATAGCAGCCTCCTAAGTGGTAGATAGTAGCCTCCTAGGTGGTAGATAGTAGCCTCCTAAGTGGTAGATAGCAGCCTCCTAAGTGGTAGATAGCAGCCTCCTAAGTGGTAGATAGCAGCCTCCTAAGTGGTAGATAGCAGGTAGATAGCAGCCTCCTAAGTGGTAGATAGCAGCCTATAGGTGGTAGATAGCAGCCTCCTAAGTGGTAGATAGCAGCCTCCTAAGTGGTAGATAGCAGCCTCCTAAGTGGTAGATAGCAGCCTCTTAAGTGGTAGATAGCAGCCTCTTAAGTGGTAGATAGTAGCCTCCTAAGTGGTAGATAGCAGCCTCCTAAGTGGTAGATAGCAGCCTCTTAAGTGGTAGATAGCAGCCTCCTAAGTGGTAGATAGCAGCCTCCTAAGTGGTAGATAGCAGCCTCCTAAGTGGTAGATAGCAGCCTCCTAAGTGGTAGATAGCAGCCTCCTAGGTGGTAGATAGTAGCCTCCTAAGTGGTAGATAGCAGCCTCTTAAGTGGTAGATAGCAGCCTCCTAAGTGGTAGATAGCAGCCTCCTAAGTGGTAGATAGCAGCCTCTTAAGTGGTAGATAGCAGCCTCCTAAGTGGTAGATAGCAGCCTCCTAAGTGGTAGATAGCAGCCTCTTAAGTGGTAGATAGCAGCCTCCTAGGTGGTAGATAGCAGCCTCCTAAGTGGTAGATAGCAGCCTCTTAAGTGGTAGATAGCAGCCTCCTAGGTGGTAGATAGCAGCCTCCTAAGTGGTAGATAGCAGCCTCCTAGGTGGTAGATAGCAGCCTCCTAAGTGGTAGATAGCAGCCTCCTAAGTGGTAGATAGCAGCCTCCTAAGTGGTAGATAGCAGCCTCCTAGGTGGTAGATAGCAGCCTCCTAAGTGGTAGATAGCAGCCTCCTAGGTGGTAGATAGCAGCCTCCTAAGTGGTAGATAGCAGCCTCCTAGGTGGTAGATAGCAGCCTCCTAAGTGGTAGATAGTAGCCTCCTAGGTGGTAGATAGCAGCCTCCTAAGGACTACAGCCCCCTCAGCATCGACGGGGCACCGGTTGAGAGAGTGAACAGTTTTAAGTACCTCGGAGCCCACATATCCGAGGATTTGACATGGACCACACACATTGACAGTGTTGTGAAGAAGGCACGACAACGCCTCTACTTCCTCAGGCGCCTAAGGAAGTTCCAAGTCAGTCAGAAGATCCTTAGGAACTTCTACTCATGTACAATAGAGAGCATCCTGACTGGCAACATCACCTCCTGGTTTGGGAATAGCACTGCACAAGACCGTAGCAGAATACAAAGAGTGACACGTTCAGCCGAACGCACAATTGGAGGGGGGCTTCCCACCCTCCAGAACATTTACAACAAGCGGTGCAAGGGGAAGGCTAAGAGAATTATTAAGGACTCGAGCCACCCGAACAACTGCCTCTTTGAACTGCTGCGAGCACAGAAAGACTCAGAAGAAGCTTCTATCCCCAGGCCATCAGGCTGCTAAACGAACAATAAACACTATGCAACAACCATCAAATGCACACAGCACACACACCCACACGCACACACTCACTTAAACAAACAACACACTGCAGCACCCACTCTCCACACTTTAGATCACACAAACACACTTTATATTTATTGATAAAGGATTTGCACTACAACTCGTACACCTACTGTAAATTGTACCTAAATTGCACCTCATCCCATTTCTGCCTTGCACTATATAGTATTGTATATTAGTACACTGCACAGTATTGTATATTATATGGTAACTCAGTTACGTCTATTCTGCATCGAACATTGTACATATGTCTATACTGAACACTGTGACCTCGTTTTTTTTTACTTCTAATTTACATGCTATACTATGTTATTTTATTTCATACTTATCTTGTCTTGCACAGTCTCTGGAGCGTAACAGTAAGAAGCATTTTGTATAAAAGTATTCTGTACTTCTGTATGACAACTATTAAAGAAACTTGAACTTGAAACTAAGTGGTAGATAGTAGGTAGATAGCAGCCTCCTAGGTGGTAGATAGCAGCCTCCTAGGTGGTAGATAGTAGCCTCCTAGGTGGTAGATAGCAGCCTCCTAGGTGGTAGATAGCAGCCTCCTAGGTGGTAGATAGCAGCCTCCTAGGTGGTAGATAGCAGCTTCCTAGGTGGTAGATAGCAGCCTCCTAGGTGGTAGATAGCAGCCTCCTAGGTGGTAGATAGCAGCCTCCTAAGTGGTATATAGCAGGTAGATAGCAGCCTCCTAGGTGGTAGATAGCAGCCTCCTAAGTGGTATATAGCAGGTAGATAGCAGCCTCCTAAGTGGTAGATAGCAGCCTCCTAAGTGGTAGATAGCAGCCTCCTAGGTGGTAGATAGCAGCCTCCTAGGTGGTAGATAGCAGCCTCCTAGGTGGTAGATAGCAGCCTCCTAGGTGGTAGATAGCAGCCTCCTAGGTGGTAGATAGCAGCCTCCTAAGTGGTAGATAGCAGGTAGATAGCAGCCTCCTAAGTGGTAGATAGCAGCCTCCTAAGTGGTAGATAGCAGCCTCCTAGGTGGTAGATAGTAGCCTCCTAAGTGGTAGATAGCAGCCTCTTAAGTGGTAGATAGCAGCCTCCTAAGTGGTAGATAGCAGCCTCCTAAGTGGTAGATAGCAGCCTCCTAAGTGGTAGATAGCAGCCTCTTAAGTGGTAGATAGCAGCCTCCTAAGTGGTAGATAGCAGCCTCCTAAGTGGTAGATAGCAGCCTCCTAAGTGGTAGATAGCAGCCTCCTAGGTGGTAGATAGCAGCCTCCTAGGTGGTAGATAGCAGCCTCCTAGGTGGTAGATAGCAGCCTCCTAGGTGGTAGATAGCAGCCTCCTAGGTGGTAGATAGCAGCCTCCTAAGTGGTAGATAGCAGGTAGATAGCAGCCTCCTAAGTGGTAGATAGCAGCCTCCTAAGTGGTAGATAGCAGCCTCCTAGGTGGTAGATAGTAGCCTCCTAAGTGGTAGATAGCAGCCTCTTAAGTGGTAGATAGCAGCCTCCTAAGTGGTAGATAGCAGCCTCCTAAGTGGTAGATAGCAGCCTCCTAAGTGGTAGATAGCAGCCTCTTAAGTGGTAGATAGCAGCCTCCTAAGTGGTAGATAGCAGCCTCCTAAGTGGTAGATAGCAGCCTCTTAAGTGGTAGATAGCAGCCTCCTAGGTGGTAGATAGCAGCCTCCTAAGTGGTAGATAGCAGCCTCCTAAGTGGTAGATAGCAGCCTCCTAAGTGGTAGATAGCAGCCTCCTAGGTGGTAGATAGCAGCCTCCTAAGTGGTAGATAGCAGCCTCCTAGGTGGTAGATAGCAGCCTCCTAAGTGGTAGATAGCAGCCTCCTAAGTGGTAGATAGCAGCCTCCTAAGTGGTAGATAGCAGCCTCCTAGGTGGTAGATAGCAGCCTCCTAAGTGGTAGATAGCAGCCTCCTAGGTGGTAGATAGCAGCCTCCTAAGTGGTAGATAGCAGCCTCCTAGGTGGTAGATAGCAGCCTCCTAAGTGGTAGATAGCAGCCTCCTAGGTGGTAGATAGCAGCCTCCTAAGTGGTAGATAGCAGCCTCCTAGGTGGTAGATAGCAGCCTCCTAAGTGGTAGATAGCAGCCTCCTAAGGACTACAGCCCCCTCAGCATCGACGGGGCACCGGTTGAGAGAGTGAACAGTTTTAAGTACCTCGGAGCCCACATATCCGAGGATTTGACATGGACCACACACATTGACAGTGTTGTGAAGAAGGCACGACAACGCCTCTACTTCCTCAGGCGCCTAAGGAAGTTCCAAGTCAGTCAGAAGATCCTTAGGAACTTCTACTCATGTACAATAGAGAGCATCCTGACTGGCAACATCACCTCCTGGTTTGGGAATAGCACTGCACAAGACCGTAGCAGACTACAAAGAGTGACACGTTCAGCCGAACGCACAATTGGAGGGGGGCTTCCCACCCTCCAGAACATTTACAACAAGCGGTGCAAGGGGAAGGCTAAGAGAATTATTAAGGACTCGAGCCACCCGAACAACTGCCTCTTTGAACTGCTGCGAGCACAGAAAGACTCAGAAGAAGCTTCTATCCCCAGGCCATCAGGCTGCTAAACGAACAATAAACACTATGCAACAACCATCAAATGCACACAGCACACACACCCACACGCACACACTCACTTAAACAAACAACACACTGCAGCACCCACTCTCCACACTTTAGATCACACAAACACACTTTATATTTATTGATAAAGGATTTGCACTACAACTCGTACACCTACTGTAAATTGTACCTAAATTGCACCTCATCCCATTTCTGCCTTGCACTATATAGTATTGTATATTAGTACACTGCACAGTATTGTATATTATATGGTAACTCAGTTACGTCTATTCTGCATCGAACATTGTACATATGTCTATACTGAACACTGTGACCTCGTTTTTTTTTACTTCTAATTTACATGCTATACTATGTTATTTTATTTCATACTTATCTTGTCTTGCACAGTCTCTGGAGCGTAACAGTAAGAAGCATTTTGTATAAAAGTATTCTGTACTTCTGTATGACAACTATTAAAGAAACTTGAACTTGAAACTAAGTGGTAGATAGTAGGTAGATAGCAGCCTCCTAGGTGGTAGATAGCAGCCTCCTAGGTGGTAGATAGCAGCCTCCTAGGTGGTAGATAGCAGCCTCCTAGGTGGTAGATAGCAGCCTCCTAAGTGGTAGATAGCAGCCTCCTAGGTGGTAGATAGCAGCCTCCTAGGTGGTAGATAGCAGCTTCCTAGGTGGTAGATAGCAGCCTCCTAGGTGGTAGATAGCAGCCTCCTAGGTGGTAGATAGCAGCATCCTAAGTGGTATATAGCAGGTAGATAGCAGCCTCCTAGGTGGTAGATAGCAGCCTCCTAAGTGGTATATAGCAGGTAGATAGCAGCCTCCTAGGTGGTAGATAGCAGCCTCCTAAGTGGTAGATAGCAGCCTCCTAGGTGGTAGATAGCAGCCTCCTAAGTGGTAGATAGCAGCCTCCTAGGTGGTAGATAGCAGCCTCCTAGGTGGTAGATAGCAGCCTCCTAGGTGGTAGATAGCAGCCTCCTAGGTGGTAGATAGCAGCCTCCTAGGTGGTAGATAGCAGCCTCCTAAGTGGTAGATAGCAGCCTCCTAGGTGGTAGATAGCAGCCTCCTAGGTGGTAGATAGCAGCCTCCTAAGTGGTAGATAGCAGCCTCCTAGGTGGTAGATAGCAGCCTCCTAAGTGGTAGATAGCAGGTAGATAGCAGCCTCCTAAGTGGTAGATAGCAGCCTCCTAGGTGGTAGATAGCAGCCTCCTAGGTGGTAGATAGCAGCCTCCTAAGTGGTAGATAGCAGCCTCCTAGGTGGTAGATAGTAGCCTCCTAAGTGGTAGATAGCAGCCTCCTAAGTGGTAGATAGCAGCCTCCTAGGTGGTAGATAGTAGCCTCCTAAGTGGTAGATAGCAGCCTCCTAGGTGGTAGATAGCAGCCTCCTAAGTGGTAGATAGCAGCCTCCTAGGTGGTAGATAGCAGCCTCCTAAGTGGTAGATAGTAGCCTCCTAGGTGGTAGATAGCAGCCTCCTAGGTGGTAGATAGCAGCCTCCTAAGTGGTAGATAGCAGCCTCCTAGGTGGTAGATAGTAGCCTCCTAGGTGGTAGATAGCAGCCTCCTAAGTGGTAGATAGTAGCCTCCTAGGTGGTAGATAGCAGCCTCCTAAGTGGTAGATAGCAGCCTCCTAAGTGGTAGATAGCTTGCGACAGTGTATCTGTTACGTTACCAGGCACGCCCGACTCCTAATAACATTAACATTACGTGAAAATAATCACGCATCTGGAAAGCTGTGCATCGTTCATCTCTGTAACCCGTCTGCATTTGGACAGTATTTCATTCCTTGGCATAGGCTGCACAGGCTATTTCATTTCCATTATGCCCATCAGCAGTTTAGTTTTTATAGACTAAGGGCTGTCATTTATTTAATTTGATTAGTGCACATTTTGTAGCCAATTAAATGTCAATGAAGAGGAAAAACCTTGAAGTCCAATTTTGCCTTTGTCTCTCAATAGCATAATAATTACAATAATAAAGCCCAATGATAGCATGTGATTAAGACATAATTAATCAATAATACAGCAAGTTTGAACAAAGTACATAACAGCCCCTCCCCACACACACACGCACACACTCACAATGTTCACTAGCAACACAGCTCCTAAGCCCTCTAAAAAGCCAAGGAAACCCCTGGTATTAATGCGTACATCGGACTCAGTTTTACGTTTTCTGAGAATTTTTATTATCTAAAGATGGTTAAGTTAAAGAGCCATGGAAATAGCATCGCAAGCTTCAGTGATTTGATGTATTTCTGAATGCAACAGACCTTTGGGGAGAGGCGGGAGGTTGAGTTGATTGACATCCTAAAGTATCCACCCATTGGAGGGTACCGTTCAAAATTGTATTTCTTTTGGTGATTAAGTGCAGAGTGACGCAATGTTTAGGTACTTTTTCCAGAAAGAGAGAACAATGGATTTCTTTAGACAAAAACATAAAGGAAATAATTTTTGGGAATTTTTTGGCATAGTGATAAATAGATGAGAACTACGTGAAGACAAATATAAACCTCCCTCATTCCATGGGATCTGTAAGAGCGTTGTGTTCATATATTGTTAAAAACAGTAGAGGTAAAGTTCTTTCTTGTGATGTATCACATTCACACTCCAAGTGATTTTAATGGACTTCACAACTGCAAACACATGGCTGGGCTGTCTGTACATTTCAAAACCAAGTTATTTGGTTCTTTAGTGCAAAGGTTCATGGACTCAAGTATTAATAAAGTAAGAATACATATTTATTATTATGTCCCCCCCCATATTTCAGTATGAAGAATTTCTTCGTGCATTAACCTCAATATGTTAAGCCAGAAGGGATTGTGGTCCAGTAATGATTGCCTCCATGGCTTGGATTTCCTCTTTCAGATTTCACACATTTTAAAAAGACCATTATGGTTTTGAATTGATTGCACATCTTACTTATTATATATATATATATATATAGTGGCGTATACATTTACATTTAGTAATTTAGCTGAACTCTTTTATCCAAAGCAACTTACAAGTTCTGTACAACAGCTGGAAGGGTACAACTCTTGCAGCTAAGTAACATTGTTCGTCAAACAGTGTTGAACTTGAGTGCTACAGTCTTGAGTGCATAGTAGTAAAGACATATTAGTATAGTACGTACTGGTAGTAATATAGGCAAGGAAGATTATTTAGTGGAAAAGTGCATGATAGTAAAAGACAGTACGAAGGTTATTATTATTATTATAATATTTTTTTTAAAGAATGTTGTATAATGTAGGATATTTGCTTATGTAGTGGAGAAAAGGTATAATGTCCCCAAATGTACTCAAATGTAAACTCTAAATTGTGCTTAAATACAACACGTATCTACTTTCCACTCCTGCACATGAGTATAATGAGATCACATGTTGAGTCTGCTCCATGCAACCCTGTTCCAGAGCAGAGACCCTGTTAAGTTTCCATATTGTAGCATTATATTACTGTAATTGTTGGTTAGTCCACACCAGTAATCTATGACTAGTCTCAGGATGTGCCAGTAGTCAGTGTGCAAGCGTTCTCAGGGCAGTGAGGCTGCCTTTCATTAGCGGTAATGAAGGGATGGATTGAGTCCAGACCAGAGACGTGGACCAGGTCCATACCAAGACCAGAGCCAGCCAGGATCTGTTTACTGACCAGGTAGTACAGCAGGTCAGGCATAAACAAAACCAGAAACAAACACAGCCACAGATCCGAAACAAGAGCCAAGAGAGAGAGAGAGAGAAGGAGGGAGGGAGGGAGAGAGAGAGAGAGAGAGAGAGAGAGAGAGAGAGAGAGAGAGAGAGAGAGAGAGAGAGAGAGAGAGAGAGAGAGAGAGATAGGAATAAAGAGCGAGAGAGAGCATCGGAGTTCTTCTGGGTGAGCAGTAAAGAGAGACGGGTTGGGGGGAGAGAGAGGAAAAAGCGGGCGGGAGGAGGGATAACGTTTAAGAGCCACAGTCATTAAAGTCTAAAGCCACCCTGCTTGGCTCGCACAGTGACCACGGTGAAGTGACATCACTGCGGTTGGTGGTTCAGATTCTGTAAATTGTTCAGTGATTTGAGTTTAGTAAATTAGGGCCCCTTGATTATCCTAAACCCATACATACCACATTCCTACCACAGATAATGCCCGGGCTGAATTGTCGCCGTAAACCACTGGAATGTTTTATCGAGAGGAATGGAATACTTTCAGTTTTGTCCCGAGTCTTGTTTGCATCAGACGGTGACATGTGTGGCCCTGTGAAACCTCCTGTCCCACGCTAGAGAGGAACCTATACCTTCTCCTTTTAGTGGAGAGGAACCAATACCTTCTCCTTTTAGTGGAGAGGAGCCAATACCTTCTCCTTTTAGTGGAGAGGAGCCAATACCTTCTCCTTTTAATGGAGAGGAGCCAATACCTTCTCCTTTTAATGGAGAGGAGCCAATACCTTCTCCTTTTAATGGAGAGGAGCCAATACCTTCTCCTGTTAGTGGAGAGTAACCAACACCTACACTTGCCTCACAGCAAGACGGTCCTGGGTTCAATTCCCGCTTGGGGACCAGGTTGACGGGTTGCCAGGTACCCAGGTGGGGTATCTCCTGGGCCTTTCTGTGTTGAGTTTGCATGTTCCCAAGGGTTTCCCCCCAAAAAGAGATAGACCCAATGGAAAAACATGCAGAACAGATTGCTACCACTGTCAAAAAGATGCAGAACCGATCGCTACCACTGCCGCGTCCCTGATGAAGACAGACAGGGGCACTCGGTCCTCAGGGAGCGGCCCCATGGGGAAGGGCGACGGGATGGGTCAAGCGCAGAGAGTTATTTCATCGAGGATTTCAAATAAACCCAAATAAACCCTAATCCTAATAACACAAGTATGAAGAAACTTAAAGGTAGACTACAGGACATACATGAGTTGCATGTATCTGCTTTGTAAAAACACCCGGTGTCCAGTAACGAGGCCTACCAACCTTCAGAGAGGAGGCCCTTTCACATCACCGTTTCCAGGTACAAACATTACAACATCAGTCCAATGTTTATCTCCTACTAACCGTTTACAGTTATATTTTATACAGTAAAACTAAGGTTTTCTCTCTTGTTCCCCTCTCCCTCTGTGTGTGTGTCTCTCTCTCTCTCCCCTCTCTGTCACTCTCATGTTCTCCCACCTGAAGAACTCAGTGTGTATAATGTATATGTGTCTCTCTCTGTAGCCTCTCTTCCTCTGTGTGTGTGTGTGTGTGTGTGTGTGTGTGTGTGTGTGTGTGTGTGTGTGTGTGTGTGTGTGTGTGTGTGTGTGTGTGTGTGTGTGTGTGTGTGTGTGTGTGTGTGTGTGTGTGTGTGTGTGTGTGTGTGTGTGTGTGTGTGTGTGTGTGTGTGTGTGTGTGTGTGTGTGTGTGTGTGTGTGTGTGTGTGTGTGTGTGTGTGTGTGTGTGTGTGAGCGTGCGTGCGTGCGTGCGTGCGTGTGTGTGTGTGTGTGTGTGCGCGTGTGTGTGTGTGCGCGTGTGTGTGTGTGTGCGCGTGTGTGTGTGTGCGCGCGTGTGTGTGTGTGTGTGTGTCTCCCCTCTCTCTGACTTTATTACATAAATGGACTTTGTGCTGATGGGCTATCTGTAGCCTAGGCGACTACAGGGATACTTGAGGCATTTGAATTGGCATAAACCATTAATGACAATAATTATACACTGCTTGTGGTTTTGCCATACTTTTCAATCAATAGTTACGGTTTCCATGGTAATGCTAATATATTTCAGTAGCCTACTGGTACAGCAACATGCAGTAGATGATCATGTTTTTCATAGCTTGTAAATCGTCTATTTGTAGACTGATGTTCATTTGCTCTCTAAAAAAGATATTTGTCAATGGCTTCTGAGTTGGCCTAGCCTGAGTACCATTAGCTTAGAGTATCCATCCATTGCGCTAATGTAACGAGGTTGAAACCTTGCAATTTTAGCCCCTTGGTGTAAACTCACTCCTAAAGTGAAATACCCTCCAATTCTCCACCTGAATCTGA